>NW_027003284.1:0-2500 GCF_036934945.1 Oncorhynchus masou masou
TGGGTACAGCGCTCCAAAGGGACCTGGAGGGCCGTCCATGAACCTCTCCAACAAGCGCAGTGGACGGCAGAAGAGGAGTGCTGACCACCACCGCCAGTGAGGCCCCCGATGTTTGTACCGGGGGACAGGGTCTGGCTCTCGGCCCATGAAACCTACCTCTCAGCTTGCCCTGCCAAAAGCCGGGTCAAGTGTGTAGGGCCCTTTAAAGTCTGAGGAGAATAAACGAGGTGTGTTATCGATTACAACTCCCTTCCTATTATCGTATTAACCCTCGTTTCATGTGTCTCTCCTCAGGCGGTGGTAGCTGGTCCCCTGCAGGACAGTGAGGTGAAAAAAAACAAATACATTTATGGCACATTTGATATGAAATGTAATATTAAACATGTATCACTGACTAACCCCTTCAAATAGGGTTAATAAAAACAGCTGCAACAACAGCAAAATCACACAACACTTCTTCACTCATCGATCAGTTCACAACCTGCCAGGTTGTCTGTGTGTGTTTCTGTTCAACCAAACCAGATTTTCTGGTTTATCTTCAAAGGCTCCAGAGGGGTGGTCGCTCGGTTTCTCAAGCCTGATGAGAGGCTGAATATTCTCTCCACCGAACGCTTGGGATGCAGGTGCAGAAACCAGATTCAGTGCCACAGGGCACATCTTTTGGATAAACAGCCATCCTTGCATGCAATACTGGAAAGACGACTCTATAACTGTGCCCCCCTTTACCTCTTCCAGGCCTTCCACAGCTCACACGGGGCACTGTGCCCACTGCCTGGTTGACCCTCCGGCTGGACAGAGACACAATCTTCGATGCGAGGAAGCAACATATATTTCTGAAGAACTGTGGTCAAGATGCTTGCTAGATTAAACATACTGGCCTCATGCTGGGGTCCTGCTGCTCCATAGCTGTACTCTCTGATTTGCTAACGTAAAAAAGACTGCTTCCCTCATCAGTGCCTCTGTTGAGCAAAGTGCCAGAGACACACTTTGGCCCATCAGGCAAGCTGCTGTAGGGGTTAGATCAAAGTTGCTGCTAGAGGATTCAGTATGCATGGGAGGTAACTCACACAGTGACTTCAGGTGCACCTGTGCCAACGGTTTTGCAACAGGAGTTGACTGCAAGTGCCCCAAGGTTGAGATGGGACATCAGTTTGAAGGTCTGTGTAGGGTGTGAATGGCTCCAGCACTTCACATGCTGCTCTCGCTTAGCCCAGCCAGCTCTGTGCTCGCCCTCGGATTTCTTCCCTGTTCGTTAGTGATAGTGATCCACAAGCTAGGCCTATTTGAAACAGCGGCATTACAGGCAGCATTTACCCATCAAATTCAGAAATTCATAAAAATCCATTTAAAAAAGCTTGAAAATCCAAATTGGATTTAGAAGAAAACAACTAAAACTAAACATAATTTATAAGTGTTTAATTTTGTTTTAGTTTGTTTTCAGTCAAGATAAGAGTTTCAGTTTAGCTTTAGTTTAGTTTTTTTCAGTTTACTGAACAGTTTTTCAAATGTTTGCTTTTATTTTGGTTTTAGTTTACTCTACTAACCTTGGATTGTGTTCCTCTCTGCTGATGGCCTGATCCTGGATCACGTCTGGCTGCAGGGCCTATTCTACCCCAACCTGTCTAAATCAAATCCCAGCCACCAGCTAAGCACTCTGTCTGCATAGTTAACAGACTGTGCTGCAAGGCTGGATCTGAAGTTACTTTGGGTAGATTTAATCATGCACTTCAGACAGTGCTTTAAGTGGGAGCTATTTAAAGACATCCTCCAGCCTATTATTATTATTATCATTATTATTATCACTATTTAACCCCATTGTTTTGGGGTATTCTAAAGTTACTCTGTGGTGGCTGTTGCCAAATAATAGAAACCTAATCCCAGGTTGAAGTCACTGATGGGGACAAATTTGCTCACAGAGAGAAAACATTAACTTGCACTTGACATCGAAGGGGTATTACAATTGTAAAGTCAATATTTTCCAAAAGGAATATGCATGTTTTGGCGATGAAACTTTGAATAAAGGCCCTATCAATTAGATTTGAGAAAAATCATCCTCATTATTTCCAACTTTACAGTTGAGCTCATAAGCAATGCACTGTGAGGGTCAACTTCAAACATGACCTCCTTTTGTCTATGGATTTTAATTGGTGATGTACTGTATACTATTCACTAGATTTAGCAGAACAACTAAGACAGGAGGATGTCTTGCTGTGAAAATGCTCCTTTCCATAATTCATGAAGATTCCATGGGAAGAACACAACACTGAGACATTCTGCATGTTCAATAATTGACGGGCACTCCAAATCTGAGTGAGGAATTTCTCTTTCATATTGTTCAGCTTGATCCTCCTGAGTCCTGTCTGTCTGTTCTTTGTTTTTATTCTATTTCTCCCCCTCACTTCCCTCTATACACTGTCTTTCCATTTCCTTCATAATGCCCTTCTCCCCCTCTTTCTTTATATCCTCTCTCGCTCATCTCGCTCTCTGCTCTCTCTCTCCC
>NW_027003285.1:0-5526 GCF_036934945.1 Oncorhynchus masou masou
GTAATTTCAGCTGTAACATCCTGCTGCTCTGACAGAATGTCCAGCACATTCCAGCAGTAACAGCCTGCTGTCTGACAGAATGTCCAGCAGATTCCAGCTGTAACAGCCTGCTGTCTGACAGAATGTCCAGCAGATTCCAGCTGTAACTACCTGCTGTCTGAACAGAAAATCCAGCTGTAACAGCCTGCTGTCTGACAGAATGTCCAGCAGATTCCAGCTGTAACGGCCTGCTGTCTGACAGAAAGTCCAGCTGTAACAGCCTGCTGTCTGACAGAATGTCCAGCAGATTCCAGCTGTAACAGCCTGCTGTCTGACAGAAAGTCCAGCTGTAACATCCTGCTGCCTGACAGAATGTCCAGCAGATTCCAGCTGTAACAGCCTGGTGCCTGACAGAATGTCCAGCAGATTCCAGCTGTAACAGCCTGCTGTCTGACAGAAAGTCCAGCAGATTCCAGCAGTAACAGCCTGCTGTCTGACAGAATGTCCAGCAGTTTCCAGCTGTAACAGCCTGCTGTCTGACAGAATGTCCAGCAGATTCCAGCTGTAACAGCCTGCCGTCTGACAGTAATTTCAGCTGTAACATCCTGCTGCTTGACAGAATGTCCAGCACATTCCAGCAGTAACAGCCTGCTGTCTGACAGAATGTCCAGCAGATTCCAGCTGTAACAGCCTGCTGTCTGACAGAATGTCCAGCAGATTCCAGCTGTAACTACCTGCTGTCTGAACAGAAAATCCAGCTGTAACAGCCTGCTGTCTGACAGAATGTCCAGCAGATTCCAGCTGTAACGGCCTGCTGTCTGACAGAAAGTCCAGCTGTAACAGCCTGCTGTCTGACAGAATGTCCAGCAGATTCCAGCTGTAACAGCCTGCTGTCTGACAGAAAGTCCAGCTGTAACATCCTGCTGCCTGACAGAATGTCCAGCAGATTCCAGCTGTAACAGCCTGGTGCCTGACAGAATGTCCAGCAGATTCCAGCTGTAACAGCCTGCTGTCTGACAGAAAGTCCAGCAGATTCCAGCAGTAACAGCCTGCTGTCTGACAGAATGTCCAGCAGTTTCCAGCTGTAACAGCCTGCTGTCTGACAGAATGTCCAGCAGATTCCAGCTGTAACAGCCTGCTGTCTGACAGAAAGTCCAGCTGTAACAGCCTGCTGCCTGACAGAATGTCCAGCAGTTTCCAGCTGTAACAGCCTGCTGTCTGACAGAATGTCCAGCAGATTCCAGCTGTAACAGCCTGCTGTCTGACAGAAAGTCCAGCTGTAACAGCCTGCTGTCTGACAGAATGTCCAGCAGATTCCAGCTGTAACAGCCTGCTGTCTGACAGAAAGTCCAGCTGTAACATCCTGCTGCCTGACAGAATGTCCAGCAGATTCCAGCTGTAACAGCCTGGTGCCTGACAGAATGTCCAGCAGATTCCAGCTGTAACAGCCTGCTGTCTGACAGAATGTCCAGCAGATTCCAGCAGTAACAGCCTGCTGTCTGACAGAATGTCCAGCAGTTTCCAGCTGTAACAGCCTGCTGTCTGACAGAAAGTCCAGCAGATTCCAGCAGTAACAGCCTGCTGTCTGACAGAAAGTCCAGCAGTTTCCAGCTGTAACAGCCTGCTGTCTGACAGAATGTCCAGCAGATTCCAGCTGTAACAGCCTGCCGTCTGACAGTAATTTCAGCTGTAACATCCTGCTGCTTGACAGAATGTCCAGCACATTCCAGCAGTAACAGCCTGCTGTCTGACAGAATGTCCAGCAGATTCCAGCTGTAACAGCCTGCTGTCTGACAGAATGTCCAGCAGATTCCAGCTGTAACTACCTGCTGTCTGAACAGAAAATCCAGCTGTAACAGCCTGCTGTCTGACAGAATGTCCAGCAGATTCCAGCTGTAACGGCCTGCTGTCTGACAGAAAGTCCAGCTGTAACAGCCTGCTGTCTGACAGAATGTCCAGCAGATTCCAGCTGTAACAGCCTGCTGTCTGACAGAAAGTCCAGCTGTAACATCCTGCTGCCTGACAGAATGTCCAGCAGATTCCAGCTGTAACAGCCTGGTGCCTGACAGAATGTCCAGCAGATTCCAGCTGTAACAGCCTGCTGTCTGACAGAAAGTCCAGCAGATTCCAGCAGTAACAGCCTGCTGTCTGACAGAATGTCCAGCAGTTTCCAGCTGTAACAGCCTGCTGTCTGACAGAATGTCCAGCAGATTCCAGCTGTAACAGCCTGCTGTCTGACAGAAAGTCCAGCTGTAACATCCTGCTGCCTGACAGAATGTCCAGCAGATTCCAGCTGTAACAGCCTGCTGTCTGACAGAAAGTCCAACTGTAACATCCTGCTGCCTGACAGAATGTCCAGCACATTCCAGTCGTAACAGCCTGCTGTCTGACAGAATGTCCAGCAGATTACAACAGTAACAGCCTGCTGTCTGACGGAATGTCCAGCAAATTCCAGATGTAACAGCCTGCTGTCTGACAGAAAGTCCAGCTGTAACAGCCTGGTGCCTGACAGAATGTCCAGCAGATTCCATCTGTAACAGCCTGCTGTTTTGTAACAGCCTGCTGTCTGACAGAATGTCCAGCAGATTCCAGCTGTAACAGCCTGCTGCCTGACAGAATGTCCAGCAGATTCCAGCTGTAACAGCCTGCTGTCTGACAGAAAGTCCAGCAGTAACAGCCTGCTGTCTGACAGAATGTCCAGCAGATTCCAGCTGTAACAGCCTGCTGTCTGGCAGAAAGTCCAGCTGTAACATCCTGCTGCCTGACAGAATGTCCAGCAGATTCCAGCTGTAACAGCCTGCTGTCTGACAGAATGTCCAGCAGATTCCAGCTGTATCAGCCTGCTGTCTGACAGAATGTCCAGCAGATTCCAGCTGTAACAGCCTGCTGTCTGACAGAATATCCAGCTGTAACAGACTGCTGCCTGACAGAATGTCAAGCAGATTCCAGCTGTAACAACCTGCTGTCTGACAGAATGTCCAGCGGATTCCAGCTGTAACAGCCTGCCGTCTGACAGAAATTTCAGCTGTAACATCCTGCTGCTTGACAGAATGTCCAGCACATTCCAGCAGTAACAGCCTGCTGTCTGACAGAATGTCCAGCAGATTCCAGCTGTAACAGCCTGCTGTCTGACAGAATGTCCAGCAGATTCCAGCTGTAACTACCTGCTGTCTGAACAGAAAATCCAGCTGTAACAGCCTGCTGTCTGACAGAATGTCCAGCAGATTCCAGCTGTAACGGCCTGCTGTCTGACAGAAAGTCCAGCTGTAACAGCCTGCTGTCTGACAGAATGTCCAGCAGATTCCAGCTGTAACAGCCTGCTGTCTGACAGAAAGTCCAGCTGTAACATCCTGCTGCCTGACAGAATGTCCAGCAGATTCCAGCTGTAACAGCCTGGTGCCTGACAGAAAGTCCAGCAGATTCCAGCAGTAACAGCCTGCTGTCTGACAGAAAGTCCAGCTGTAACAGCCTGCTGCCTGACAGAATGTCCAGCAGTTTCCAGCTGTAACAGCCTGCTGTCTGACAGAATGTCCAGCAGATTCCAGCTGTAACAGCCTGCTGTCTGACAGAATGTCCAGCAGATTCCAGCTGTATCAGCCTGCTGTCTGACAGAAAGTCCAGCTGTAACAGCCTGCTGTCTGACAGAAAGTCCAGCTGTAACATCCTGCTGCCTGACAGAATGTCCAGCAGATTCCAGCTGTAACAGCCTGGTGCCTGACAGAATGTCCAGCAGATTCCAGCTGTAACAGCCTGCTGTCTGACAGAAAGTCCAGCAGATTCCAGCAGTAACAGCCTGCTGTCTGACAGAATGTCCAGCAGTTTCCAGCTGTAACAGCCTGCTGTCTGACAGAATGTCCAGCAGATTCCAGCTGTAACAGCCTGCTGTCTGACAGAAAGTCCAGCTGTAACAGCCTGCTGCCTGACAGAATGTCCAGCAGTTTCCAGCTGTAACAGCCTGCTGTCTGACAGAATGTCCAGCAGATTCCAGCTGTAACAGCCTGCTGTCTGACAGAAAGTCCAGCTGTAACAGCCTGCTGTCTGACAGAATGTCCAGCAGATTCCAGCTGTAACAGCCTGCTGTCTGACAGAAAGTCCAGCTGTAACATCCTGCTGCCTGACAGAATGTCCAGCAGATTCCAGCTGTAACAGCCTGGTGCCTGACAGAATGTCCAGCAGATTCCAGCTGTAACAGCCTGCTGTCTGACAGAAAGTCCAGCAGATTCCAGCAGTAACAGCCTGCTGTCTGACAGAATGTCCAGCAGTTTCCAGCTGTAACAGCCTGCTGTCTGACAGAAAGTCCAGCAGATTCCAGCAGTAACAGCCTGCTGTCTGACAGAAAGTCCAGCAGTTTCCAGCTGTAACAGCCTGCTGTCTGACAGAATGTCCAGCAGATTCCAGCTGTAACAGCCTGCCGTCTGACAGTAATTTCAGCTGTAACATCCTGCTGCTTGACAGAATGTCCAGCACATTCCAGCAGTAACAGCCTGCTGTCTGACAGAATGTCCAGCAGATTCCAGCTGTAACAGCCTGCTGTCTGACAGAATGTCCAGCAGATTCCAGCTGTAACTACCTGCTGTCTGAACAGAAAATCCAGCTGTAACAGCCTGCTGTCTGACAGAATGTCCAGCAGATTCCAGCTGTAACGGCCTGCTGTCTGACAGAAAGTCCAGCTGTAACAGCCTGCTGTCTGACAGAATGTCCAGCAGATTCCAGCTGTAACAGCCTGCTGTCTGACAGAAAGTCCAGCTGTAACATCCTGCTGCCTGACAGAATGTCCAGCAGATTCCAGCTGTAACAGCCTGGTGCCTGACAGAATGTCCAGCAGATTCCAGCTGTAACAGCCTGCTGTCTGACAGAAAGTCCAGCAGATTCCAGCAGTAACAGCCTGCTGTCTGACAGAATGTCCAGCAGTTTCCAGCTGTAACAGCCTGCTGTCTGACAGAATGTCCAGCAGATTCCAGCTGTAACAGCCTGCTGTCTGACAGAAAGTCCAGCTGTAACATCCTGCTGCCTGACAGAATGTCCAGCAGATTCCAGCTGTAACAGCCTGCTGTCTGACAGAAAGTCCAACTGTAACATCCTGCTGCCTGACAGAATGTCCAGCACATTCCAGTCGTAACAGCCTGCTGTCTGACAGAATGTCCAGCAGATTACAACAGTAACAGCCTGCTGTCTGACGGAATGTCCAGCAAATTCCAGATGTAACAGCCTGCTGTCTGACAGAAAGTCCAGCTGTAACAGCCTGGTGCCTGACAGAATGTCCAGCAGATTCCATCTGTAACAGCCTGCTGTTTTGTAACAGCCTGCTGTCTGACAGAATGTCCAGCAGATTCCAGCTGTAACAGCCTGCTGCCTGACAGAATGTCCAGCAGATTCCAGCTGTAACAGCCTGCTGTCTGACAGAAAGTCCAGCAGTAACAGCCTGCTGTCTGACAGAATGTCCAGCAGATTCCAGCTGTAACAGCCTGCTGTCTGGCAGAAAGTCCAGCTGTAACATCCTGCTGCCTGACAGAATGTCCAGCAGATTCCAGCTGTAACAGCCTGCTG
>NW_027003286.1:0-5525 GCF_036934945.1 Oncorhynchus masou masou
AAATGTATTTCATGTTGAGCCGTGTATAATAAGTAGAGAATATGGTTATTGAGGTTAGTTGTGATGAATACTAATGTTATGTGTTTCCTTTCACCTATTACATTGCTATAACTTTTGATATTCATGACTTCTATAAAAGTTGACATGTGTGCCATCAGTCACTTGCTACTTCCATACGTAAATATAGGTATCAGTTGTGAATTACTTGTATTTGTCTATTAGCTTCTAAGTCGCAGCTATGAGGTGCTATAACTTGTCATAACCCCCATATGACCCCCCTGTGACTCACCGTGCCAGGGCGGGGGTAGGGCACCCTCCCCTGGAAGGGTACCCACTGGTAGGTGGGCCCATCTCGGTGGGCATAGGGACCCAGGAAGACCCTCCGGATGTCTGCCATGTTGTACATACACACTGCTGAGCCTTTGAATATGTTACTGTAGAGGGGGAGTAGGGAGGCAGGGAGAGAGGATGAGAAGAGAGGTAGAGGGAGAGAGGGAGAGGGAGAGAGGGAGAGGGAGAGGGAGGAGAGAGGGAGAGAGGGAGAGAGGGAGAGGGAGAGGGAGAGGGAGAGAGAGGGAGAGGGAGAGAGAGAGTGGAGAGGGAGAGGGAGAGAGAGGGAGAGGGAGAGAGAGGAGAGAGGGAGAGGGAAAGAGGGAGAGGGAGAGAGGGAGAGGGAGAGGGGAGAGGGAGAGGGAGAGAGGGAGAGAGGGAGAGGGAGAGAGGGAGAGGGAGAGGGAGAGGGAGAGAGAGAGAGGAGAGGGAGAGAGGGAGAGGGAGAGAGGATGAGAAGACTGTGAGACCCATAACCATCACAACATAAGACAATAATAATATCCAGGTCTGATATTATAGCTGTAGAGGAGGACAGAATCAAAGCTCACCCTGACATACAACAGACAGACCAAGAAGAATGTTGTCATAATTTAATGGAGAGGATGTTGGTTAGAAACATGGCTGTGATAGAATCCAGCTTCCAGAGAATGGACAGGAATTTAGGCCGGTTCCCAACGAGCGAGACCGTAATTCAGCCCTAATGGAACACAGTTGGAGGGAATGATGGGAATGCTGTGTTGCAGTATTCCACCACTGTTGGTTTTCCAATGGACAATTCCATCATTTGTTCCAAGTGCTAAAGTGTATCTGTGTGAATCGTAGAGCTGGACAGAATCATTTACAAGAAATGATTCAAGACCATAAAATTCCTCTAGAACGAATTTAAACAAATCCATGTACTGCCATAAAATACAAAACAATACATTTAATTGACTAGAGGCACAGTGATTATTTATGTACATGCAGTAGTTTATTGGTCCATCTGAGACTATGCCCTATTCCCCTGTGGCTTGGGTAAAGTAGTGCACTGCGCTATACAGAGAATAGTATCACTTGAGATTACAGCTGGGCGATGTGGAAAACCATCCATTTCACCATACATTTCCTGAATTGATGCAATAATGATAAATAGAACGTTACGTTTATAACAGCAGTGTTCAACCTTTTAATATTACAACAATAAAAAAGTGGAGAACCTATTTTTTGCAACAAGGCCTATTGGGCAGTGACACTGGAGTATCTGACGTGGCCTTGGAAAAGCAGCTGGTTGACGACCAGTGTGGCCGGCTCTGGCTGTTCTAAGCTTCTTGACATGGACATAATGCTTACTATGCTGTGGCTAACCTTTGTTTACCAGCTAAACAGCTGCTCTTAGTGAAAATCTTTCTAAAACAGAAAACGGACACCAATTCAATGGATATTAATCAACAAAAGAGGTAAGAATATGTAAGTTAAAAGAATATGTTGAAAGGCTCGCTGCTCACTTTTGTGTCTGTGTCTGCAGGTATACCTCCCTCACCTCTTCTATGAATATCCCATAGGCCTCTACATTATGGACAAGATATGTGTATGAAAACCATTATCAAAACAGCTTTTTTCATTCACATTTACCACAAAAAACTAAGGTATGAATACTGTCGTGTGCATGTTTTGTTGATCATCTGTATAATGACTATTTTTGGGATTCACAGACTCACCCTCCCTCCCTACAGGGAACCTGTTAGATCACCATGCACTGCAAAATCATTCTGGCTATGGATACGGAGAACATCACCACATTAACATCAACACGCCAGAGTATATACCCATTAGACTTGGGGCTCTGCTGGGAGGTTACCTCATATTTAGATTTATTCATTCTGCTTTGCTACTAAAATCATAATAAACACTGACAAGTGCAATATGATGTTATTGTTCTTATTGTTATGCATATTGTTATTATTATTAATAAAACTATCAATAATAATAATAGGGGAGGGGAGTTAGTTAAAAAATGTACCCCAAAAGGTTCTTCAAAAGGTTATTTGAAGAACCATTAAAAGGGGTTGTTAAAAAGGGTTATTTGAAGAACCCTTTTAAAGGGGTTCCTGACAGTTTGAATTTGAAGAACCCCTAAAGGATACTCCAGGAACCTTTTACAGCGCAAACTGATCTGGGACCTTGGCTATAAAGCACTAACTGGTCTGGGATCTTGGCTATAAAGCATTAACTGGTCTTTGACCTTGGCTATAAAGCACAACCTGGTCTGGGACCTTTTCCTATAAGGCACAAACTGGTCTGGGACCTTTTGCTATAAGGCACAAACTGGTCTGGGACCTTTTGCTATAAGGCACAAACTGATCTGGGACCTTTTGCTATAAGGCACAAACTGGTCTGGGACCTTTTGCTATAAGGCACAAACTGGTCTGGGACCTTTTGCTATAAGGCACAAACTGATCTGGGACCTTTTGCTATAAGGCACAAACTGATCTGGGACCTTTTGCTATAAATCACAAACTGATCTGGGACCTTAGCTATACAGTACAAATTGATCTGGGACCAGGCTAGCATATTGTGACAATGACTATAGGAGTTGGCTATACAGCACAAACTGATCTGGAACCAGGCTAGCAGTGATGTGGGTGGCATAGGAGCATCTGTCCACCCAGAACCCCAGATATCAGTAAACCATTAAAGATTAATGGAGGAGCTTTTGTAAAATGTTAATTAGGGAGAAATGTAATTAACCGCTGGGCATACACAAACACTCTAATCCCTGACACGCCTGAAAATGTTGGACAGACACTAGTGCATATTGAATACACACACACACACACCACTGGTATCAGTACCATCGATCTATCAGCAGCAGCCTATGGGCCTCATTAAGTGGAATATTAAAAGCCAGTCCCCTGAATCCCCGGCTCTATTCATCTCTGAAACAGGCCACTTACAAAAACAATTAAACCAGTCTAATTCCTCAAAGCCTGTAATTGAATTTTCAAGTGCTGTGTTACACTGCATGCATTAGAGATGGTGGGGAGGAACAGACCTGCACAGTGATTGGTTAAACAAAATGATGAGCCTGTTTTGTTTGTTAACGAGCTTGGCCTCTCCCTCTCTCTCCCTCCCCACTCTCTCTCTCTCCCCCCCCTCTCTCCACTCACATCTCCTCTCCACCCCCCCTCTCTCTCTTCTCATTTTCTCTGCACTCATTCTTATTATTAGGTCTGTGATTAATGATGAAGTGTTTGTCCTAATCGTGCGGTGGCGGCTCCAGACAATGCCGCTCGAACATGGCACGCCGAACGCTGCCAGCCGCCTAATCCATCATCTGAAGAAGCCCCCCTCGCCAACATTGTTTTTCGCCTCAAGCCGCTTTTAACTCGCCAACAGTGTGTACAGTACAATAGAACCACGGCTCTGGAGGCTACCCCTGTCGAGGTTTGAGCGTCGGCCAGGGAGAGAGAGACGTTCCCTGGGGAGCGAGGATTGTGTCCCCCCTCCCCCACCCCACTACCTCTCCACCACTTAATCAGATTTAGCTCCGAGGTTCCACAGAGTTCTACAATGAAAGGGGACAGGTAGCAGAGAATGGGGAATAGGCTGAAGGGGATTTTCTCTCTGAGGAGGAGGTAAGACAAGGTGATGTCTGGCCACCTGGAAGAGGATTAAAGGGATTTTCAATCTGAGGAGGAGGTAAGACAAGGTGATGTCTGGCCACCTGGAAGAGGATTAAAGGGATTTTCAATCTGAGGAGGAGGTAAGACAAGGTGATGTCTGGCCACCTGGAAGAGGATTAAAGGGATTTTCAATCTGAGGAGGAGGTAAAACAAGGTGATGTCTGGCCACCTGGAAGAGGATTAAAGGGATTTTCAATCTGAGGAGGAGGTAAGACAAGGTGATGTCTGGCCACCTGGAAGAGGATTAAAGGGATTTTCAATCTGAGGAGGAGGTAAAACAAGGTGATGTCTGGCCACCTGGAAGAGTATTAAAGGGATTTTCAATCTGAGGAGGAGGTAAGACAAGGTGATGTCTGGCCACCTGGAAGAGTATTAAAGGGATTTTCAATCTGAGGAGGAGGTAAGACAAGGTGATGTCTGGGTCACCTGGAAGAGGATTAAAGGGATTTTCAATCTGAGGAGGAGAGGTAAAACAAGGTGATGTCTGGCCACCTGGAAGAGGATTAAAGAGATTTTCAATCTGAGGAGGTAACAAGGTGATGTCTGGCCACCTGGAAGAGGATTAAAGGGATTTTCAATCTGAGGAGGAGGTAAGACAAGGTGATGTCTGGCCACCTGGAAGAGGATTAAAGGGATTTTCAATCTGAGGAGGAGGTAAAACAAGGTGATGTCTGGCCACCCTGGGAAGAGGATTAAAAAGGGATTTTCAATCTGAGGAGGAGGTAAAACAAGGTGATGTCTGGCCACCTGGAAGAGTATTAAAGGATTTTCAATCTGAGGAGGAGGTAAAACAAGGTGATGTCTGGCCACCTGGAAGAGTATTAAAGGGATTTTCAATCTGAGGAGGAGGTAAAACAAGGTGATGTCTGGCCACCTGGAAGAGTATTAAAGGGATTTTCAATCTGAGGAGGAGGTAAGACAAGGTGATGTCTGGCCACCTGGAAGAGGATTAAAGGGATTTTCAATCTGAGGAGGAGGTAAGACAAGGTGATGTCTGGCCACCTGGAAGAGTATTAAAGGGATTTTCAATCTGAGGAGGAGGTAAAACAAGGTGATGTCTGGCCACCTGGAAGAGTATTAAAGGGATTTTCAATCTGAGGAGGAGGTAAAACAAGGTGATGTCTGGCCACCTGGAAGAGTATTAAAGGGATTTTCAATCTGGAGGAGGAGGTAAAACAAGGTGATGTCTGGCCACCTGAAGAGTATTAAAGGGATTTTCAATCTGAGGAGGAGGTAAAACAAGGTGATGTCTGGCCACCTGGAAGAGTATTAAAGGGATTTTCAATCTGAGGAGGAGGTAAAACAAGGTGATGTCTGGCCACCTGGAAGAGTATTAAAGGGGATTTCTAATCTGAGGAGGAGGTAAAACAAGGTGATGTCTGGCCACCTGGAAGAGTATTAAAGGGATTTTCAATCTGAGGAGGAGGTAAAACAAGGTGATGTCTGGCCACCTGGAAGAGTATTAAAGGGATTTTCAATCTGAGGAGGAGGTAAGACAAGGTGATGTCTGGCCACCTGGAAGAGTATTAA
>NW_027003287.1:0-5523 GCF_036934945.1 Oncorhynchus masou masou
GGTGGGGAGCTACTAGACTGAGTGGGCGGGGAGCTACTAGACTGAGTGGGTGGAGAGCTAGTAGACTGAGTGGGCGAGCTAGTAGACTGAGTGGGTGGAGAGCTACTAGACTGAGTGGGCGGGAGCACAGACTGAGGGGCGGGACCTAGTAGACTGAGTGGGCAGGGCCAGTGAGTGGGCGAGATACTAGACTGAGTGGCGGGGAGCTACTAGACTGAGTGGGCGGGACTGGTAGACTGAGTGGGCGAGAGCTACTAGACTGAGTGGGCGGGGAGCTAGTAGACTGAGTGGGCAGGGAGCTAGTAGACTGAGTGGGCTGGAGGGCGGGGAGACTAACATATGCCTACTAGACTGAGTGTAGCTATAGACTGGTGGGCGGAGCTCTGCTGAGCTAGACTGAGTGGGCGGGGAGCTACTAGACTGAGTGGGCGGGGAGCTACTAGACTGAGTGGGTAGGGAGCTACTAGACTGAGTGGGCGGGGAGCTACTAGACTGAGTGGGCGGGACAGCTAGTAGACGGTGGAGCCTAGGAGGTGGGGAGCCTACTAGACTGAGTGGGCGGGGAGCTACTAGACTGAGTGGGCGGGGACCTAGTAGACTGAGTGGGCGGGGAGCTACTAGACTGAGTGGGTGGAGACCTAGTAGACTGAGTGGGCGGGGAGCTAGTAGACTGAGTGGGTGGAGACCTAGTAGACTGAGTGGGCGGGGACCTAGTAGACTGAGTGCGGCGGGGAGCTACGTAGACTGAGTGGGCGGGGACCTAGTAGACTGAGTGGGCGGGGAGCTACTAGACTGAGTGGGCGGGGAGCTAGTAGACTGAGTGGGCGGGGACCTAGTAGACTGAGTGGGCGGGAGCTACTAGACTGAGTGGGCGGGGACCTAGTAGACTGAGTGGGCGGAGAGCTAGTAGACTGAGTGGGCGGGGACCTAGTAGACTGAGTGGGCGGAGAGCTAGTAGACTGAGTGGGTGGAGACCTAGTAGACTGAGTGGGTGGGGACCTAGTAGACTGAGTGGGCGGCGGGAGCTACTAGACTGAGTGGGCGGGGACCTAGTAGACTGAGTGGGCGGGGAGCTACTAGACTGAGTGGGCGGGGAGCTACTAGACTGAGTGGGCGGGGACCTAGTAGACTGAGTGGGCGGGGAGCTACTAGACTGAGTGGGCGGGGACCTAGTAGACTGAGTGGGTGGGGACCTAGTAGACTGAGTGGGCGGGGACCTAGTAGACTGAGTGGGCGGGGACCTAGTAGACTGAGTAGGCGTAGACTATAGACTGAGTGGGTGGAGAGCTTCTAGACTGAGTGGGCGGGGAGCTAGTAGACTGAGTGGGTGGAGACCTAGTAGACTGAGTGGGTGGGGACCTAGTAGACTGAGTGGGCGGGCGGGGAGATAGTAGACTGAGTGGGCGGGGACCTAGTAGACTGAGTGGGCGGGGAGCTACTAGACTGAGTGGGCGGGGACCTACTAGACTGAGTGGGCGGGGAGCTAGTAGACTGAGTGGGCGGGGACCTAGTAGACTGAGTGGGCGGGGAGCTACTAGACTGAGTGGGCGGGGAGCTAGTAGACTGAGTGGGTGGGGACCTAGTAGACTGAGTGGGCGGGAGCTACTAGACTGAGTGGGCGGGGACCTAGTAGACTGAGTGGGCGGGGACCTAGTAGACTGAGTGGGCGGAGAGCTACTAGACTGAGTGGGCGGGGAGCTAGTAGACTGAGTGGGCGGGGACCTAGTAGACTGAGTGGGCGGGGACCTAGTAGACTGAGTGGGTGGAGAGCCTTGTAGACTGAGTGGGCGGGGACCTAGTAGACTGAGTGGGCGGGGAGCTAGTAGACTGAGTGGGTGGAGAGCTACTAGACTGAGTGGGCGGGGACCTAGTAGACTGAGTGGGCGGGGACCTAGTAGACTGAGTGGAGGCGGAGACCTAGTAGACTGAGTGGGCGGGGAGCTACTAGACTGAGTGGGCGGGGACCTAGTAGACTGAGTGGGCGGAGACCTAGTAGACTGAGTGGGTGGAGAGCTAGTAGACTGAGTGGGCTGGGACCTAGTAGACTGAGTGGGTGGAGAGCTAGTAGACTGAGTGGGCGGGGACCTAGCTGAGTGTGAGCTGAGTGGGGACCTAGTAGACTGAGTGGGTGGAGAGCTACTAGACTGAGTGGGCGGGGACCTAGTAGACTGAGTGGGCGGAGACCTAGTAGACTGAGTGGGCGGAGAGCTATGTAGACTGAGTGGGCGGGGACCTAGTAGACTGAGTGGGTGGAGACCTGTAGACTGAGTGGGCGGGGACCTAGTAGACTGAGTGGGTGGAGAGCTGAGTGGGTGGACAGCTAGTAGACTGAGTGGGTGGAGAGCTACTAGACTGAGTGGGCGGGGACCTAGTAGACTGAGTGGGCGGGGACCTAGTAGACTGAGTGGGTGGAGAGCTAGTAGACTGAGTGGGTGGGGAGCTACTAGACTGAGTGGGTGGAGAGCTAGTAGACTGAGTGGGCGGGGAGCTAGTAGACTGAGTGGGCGGAGACCTAGTAGACTGAGTGGGTGGGGACCTAGTAGACTGAGTGGGCGGGCGGGGAGCTACTAGACTGAGTGGGCGGGGACCTAGTAGACTGAGTGGGCGGGGAGCTACTAGACTGAGTGGGCGGGGAGCTACTAGACTGAGTGGGTGGGGAGCTACTAGACTGAGTGGGCGGGGAGCTACTAGACTGAGTGGGCGGGGAGCTACTAGACTGAGTGGACGGGGAGCTAGCTAGACTGAGTGGGTGGGGAGCTAGTAGACTGAGTGGTGCGGGAGCTACTAGACTGAGTGGGTGGGGAGCTACTAGACTGAGTGGGCGGGGAGCTACTAGACTGAGTGGGCGGGGGCTACTAGACTGAGTGGGCGGGGAGCTACTAGACTGAGTGGGTGGGGAGCTACTAGACTGAGTGGGCGGGGAGCTACTAGACTGAGTGGGCGGGGAGCTACTAGACTGAGTGGGTGGGGAGCTACTAGACTGAGTGGGCGGGGAGCTACTAGACTGAGTGGGCGGGGACCTAGTAGACTGAGTGGGCGGGGACCTAGTAGACTGAGTGGGTGGAGACCTAGTAGACTGAGTGGGCGGGGACCTACTAGACTGAGTGGGCGGGGACCTAGTAGACTGAGTGGTGGAGAGCTAGTAGACTGAGTGGGCGGAGACCTAGTAGACTGAGTGGGCGGAGAGCTAGTAGACTGAGTGGGTGGAGACCTAGTAGACTGAGTGGGTGGGGACCTAGTAGACTGAGTGGGCGGGCGGGGAGCTACTAGACTGAGTGGGCGGGGACCTAGTAGACTGAGTGGGCGGAGACCTACTAGACTGAGTGGGCGGGGAGCTACTAGACTGAGTGGGCGGGGACCTAGTAGACTGAGTGGGCGGGGAGCTACTAGACTGAGTGGGCGGGGACCTAGTAGACTGAGTGGGTGGAGAGCTAGTAGACTGAGTGGGCGGGGACCTAGTAGACTGAGTGGGCGGGGACCTAGTAGACTGAGTGGGCGGAGACCTAGTAGACTGAGTGGGTGGAGAGCTAGCTAGACTGAGTGGGCGGGGAGCTAGTAGACTGAGTGGGCGGGGACCTAGTAGACTGAGTGGGCGGGGACCTAGTAGACTGAGTGGCGGGCGGGGAGCTACTAGACTGAGTGGGCGGGGACCTAGTAGACTGAGTGGGCGGGGAGCTACTAGACTGAGTGGGCGGGAGCTACTAGACTGAGTGGGCGGGGACCTAGTAGACTGAGTGGGCGGGGACCTAGTAGACTGAGTGGGCGGGAGCTACTAGACTGAGTGGGCGGGGAGCTAGTAGACTGAGTGGGTGGGGACCTAGTAGACTGAGTGGGCGGGGAGCTACTAGACTGAGTGGGCGGGGAGCTACTAGACTGAGTGGGCGGGGACCTAGTAGACTGAGTGGGTGGGGAGCTACTAGACTGAGTGGGCGGGGAGCTAGTAGACTGAGTGGGCGGGGAGCTACTAGACTGAGTGGGCGGGGACCTAGTAGACTGAGTGGGCGGGGAGCTACTAGACTGAGTGGGCGGGGAGCTACTAGACTGAGTGGGCGGGGACCTAGTAGACTGAGTGGGCGGGGACCTAGTAGACTGAGTGGGCAGGGACCTAGTAGACTGAGTGGGCGGGGACCTAGTAGACTGAGTGGGTGGAGACCTAGTAGACTGAGTGGGCGGAGAGCTACTAGACTGAGTGGGCGGAGACCTAGTAGACTGAGTGGGCGGGGACGCTAGTAGACTGAGTGGGCGGGGACCTAGTAGACTGAGTGGGTGGAGAGCTAGTAGACTGAGTGGGCGGGGACCTAGTAGACTGAGTGGGCGGGGACCTAGTAGACTGAGTGGGTGGAGAGCTACTAGACTGAGTGGGCGGGGACCTAGTAGACTGAGTGGGCGGAGACCTAGTAGACTGAGTGGGTCGGGGACCTAGTAGACTGAGTGGGCGGGGACCTACTAGACTGAGTGGGCGGGGACCTAGTAGACTGAGTGGGCGGGGACCTAGTAGACTGAGTGGGCGGGGAGCTTGTAGACTGAGTGGGCGGGGACCTAGTGGGCCGGGGACCTAGTAGACTGAGTGGGTGGAGAGCTGGAGTGGGCGGACAGCTAGTAGACTGAGTGGGCGGAGAGCTACTAGACTGAGTGGGCGGGGCAGGGACCTAGTAGACTGAGTGGGCGGGGACCTAGTAGACTGAGTGGGCGGAGGAGCTAGTAGACTGAGTGGGCGGGGACCTAGTAGACTGAGTGGGGCGGGGACGCTAGTAGACTGAGTGGGTGGAGAGCTACTAGACTGAGTGGGCGGGGACCTAGTAGACTGAGTGGGCGGAGACCTAGTAGACTGAGTGGGTGGAGAGCTACTAGACTGAGTGGGCGGGAGCTAGCTAGACTGAGTGGGTGGGGAGCCTAGTAGACTGAGTGGGCGGGGAGCTAGTAGACTGAGTGGGCGGGGACCTAGTAGACTGAGTGGGGCGGGGGAGCTAGTAGGACTGAGTGGGCGGAGAGCTAGTAGACTGAGTGGGCGGGGAGCTACTAGACTGAGTGGGGCGGGAGCTACTAGACTGAGTGGGCGGGGAGCTACTAGACTGAGTGGGCGGGGAGCTACTAGACTGAGTGGGCGGGGAGCTACTAGACTGAGTGGGGCGGGGAGCTAGTAGACTGAGTGGGCGGGGACCTAGTAGACTGAGTGGGCGGGGACCTAGTAGACTGAGTGGGCGGGGACCTAGTAGACTGAGTGGGCGGAGAGCTAGTAGACTGAGTGGGTGGAGAGCTAGTAGACTGAGTGGGTGGGACGCTAGTAGACTGAGTGGGCGGGCGGGGACCTAGTAGACTGAGTGGGCGGGGACCTAGTAGACTGAGTGGGCGGGAGAGCTACTAGACTGAGTGGGTGGGGAGCTAGTAGACTGAGTGGGCGGGGAGCTAGTAGACTGGAGTGGGCGGAGAGCTAGCTAGACTGAGTGGGCGGGGACCTAGTAGACTGAGTGGGGCGGGGACCTAGTAGACTGAGTGGGTGGGGAGCTAGTAGACTGAGTGGGC
>NW_027003288.1:0-5523 GCF_036934945.1 Oncorhynchus masou masou
TATGTAATACATGTATCACTAGCCACTTTAACTATGCCACTTTGTTTACATACTCATCTCATATGTATATACTGTACTCGATACCATCTACTGTATCTTGCCTATGCTGCTCTGCACCATCACACATTCATATCTTTATGTACATATTCTTTATCCCCTTACACTGTGTATAAGAAATTAGTTTTGGAATTGTTAGTTAGATTACTTGTTGGTTATTACTGCATTGTCGGAACTGGAAGCACTAGCATTTCGCTACACTCGCATTAACATCTGCTAACCATGTGTATGTAACAAATAAGATTTGATTTGAGACTGTCAGGACCCGGTTACGAAACTGGGTCTCCGGAGTGAGAAACAGTCACTTAACCAACTGAGCCACGAATAGTCAGCAGAACCCAGAAGATGAGGCAGACACAGCAGTACTTAAGACGGTGTATTTAATAAAGTAAAAAGGAGAAGTCCTTCAATACAAAAAAATGGCAAATCCAAAAGGTGGTAGGAATAGCACAAAAAGCCTCAAGAGATACTCAAAAATAAAAAACAGAATTCCACAAGAGCATCCACCGGAATCGACAAGAATACACAGAACACTAGGCTGGGTGCTAACATACAAACACAGAGCACAGAACTGAGGGAAACTAAGGGTTTAAATACAATCAGGGAAAACGAGGCACAGGTGCAAATAATGGGGAACAAGGGAAAAAAACATGAGGTCAAAAAGCACAATGGGGGCATCTAGTGACCAAAACCCGGAACAACCCTGGCCAAATCCTGACAGAATCCCCCCTAGGAACGGCTCCTGACGTTCCTACCAGCTCTCTCAGGGTGGAGGGCCCTGAACTGACGAATGAGGTCAGGGTCCAGGATGTCTTTGGCAGGAACCCAGGAGCGCTCCTCGGGACCGTAGCCTTCCCAGTCCACCAGATACTGCCAGGACCGCTGCACCCGGCGGGAATCCAGTATTCGATGGACGGTATAAGCCGGCTGGCCTCCAATGACACGAGGCGGAAGGGGAGGTCTGTCTGCCGGGACAAGGGGAGAAAACAACAGGTTTTAACAATGAAATGTGAAATGTGGGATTAATCTTAAGGGATCTGGGTAAGTGTAGGCGATAAGAAACTGGGTTAACTCTCCTGGCAACCTTGAAGGGACCGATGTATTTTGGGAAGCTTGCGAGACTCCACCCGTAGAGGTAAGTCTCTTGTGGAGAGCCAGACTCTCTGGCCGGGGCGCAGGGCAGGCCCGGGACGGCGACGTCTGTTGGCTTGTTGTTGGTACCTCTGTGAGGAACGCATAAGATTAAGACGGGTCTTCCTCCACATAAGCCGACAGCGTCTGACGAACTTCAAGGCTGAAGGCACTCTGACTTCTGCCTCCTGGTCCGGGAACAATGGAGGAGCATAGCCAAACTGACACTGCAAGGGACATACCAGTGGAGGAGGAGCGCAAGGTGTTGTGCGCGTATTCGGCCCAAACAATAAAGGATGACCATGTGGACGGGTTGTCACGAGTCATACATCGGAGGGTGGTTTCCAGCTCTTGATTCATCCTCTCTGTTTGGCTGTTGGACTCCGGATGGTACCCTGAAGATAGACTGGCAGAAGCCCCCATGAGTTGGCAGAAGGCCTTCCAAAACCTTGAGGCGAACTGGGGACCTCTGTCAGAAACCATATCTTGAGGAATGCCGAAGACTCGGAACACATGATTAATTACCAACTCAGCCATTTCCTTGGCAGAAGGTAACTTAGTCAGAGGGACGAACCTGGCCACCTTTGAAAACCTGTCGATTATGACTAGGATAGTAGTATTGCCATGGGATGGAGGAAGTCCAGTAATAAAGTCCAATGAGATATGGGACCAGGGTCTGTGGGGAACAGGTAAAGGGTGAAGGAGTCCTTGAGGGCGGAGGTGAGAAGATTTGCCCTGACAGCACACGGGACAGGCATTGACGAAAGTGGCAACGTCTTCTCTTATGGTAGGCCACCAGAACTTACGCTGGATGAACTCCAAGGTGCGACCTACGCCCGGATGACAGGTGAGGCGAGAGGAGTGCCCCCACAGAAGGACCTGAGTCCTCACTGCCTTGGGGACAAACAACCGATTGGCAGGACCTCCCTTTCGGTCCGGTTCGCTAGCTTGAGCACGTCTCACGGTATCCTCAACTTGCCACGAGATCGGAGCTACAATCTTAGCAGCAGGAAGGACAGGCATGTCCGTGTCATCTCGAATGGCAGGAGCGTAGACTCGGGACAGGGCATCCGGTTTGAGATTCTTCGACCCGGGCCGATAGGTGAGGATAAACTGAATCGATTGAAGAAAAGAGACCATCTAGCTTGTCTAGAGTTCAACCGCCGCCTGCTGGATATACTCCAGATTTTTGTGGTCCGTAAGCACTTGAAACGGGTGAGAAGCCCCCTGAGCCAGTGTCTCCATTCCTTCAATGCCATCTTAACCGCTAGGAGTTCACGATCCCCCACATCGTAGTTCCTCTCCAGTCGGGGTAAGCCGGTGTGAGAAGAAAGCGCACGGATGAAGCTTCTTGTCTTCACCCCTCTGAGACAGGACAGCTCCAACACCAACCTCTGATGCGTCTACCTCCACCACAAATGGTTCATCCGTAGCGGTAGTCTCAGGATGGGAGCAGAGAGAACGCGCTGCTTGAGTCCTTGGAAGGCCGTCTCAGCTTCTCTTCCCCACAAAAACCTTGCATTGCCACCCTTGGTTAAAGCTGAGAGAGGGCTGCCACCAAGCTGAAGTTCCTGATGAACTTGCGGTAAAAGTTTGTGAAGCCCAGGAAACGCTGAACTTCCTTAGCAGTTTGGGGTGGGCCAATCCTTCTACCGCCCTACCTTCCTGGGGTCCATTTGGACTCGACTGGGTTCCACTACAAATCCCAGGAATTGTACTCGGATGAATGGAATTCACATTTTTCCGGCTTAACGTACCAGATGGCTGTCCAGGAGGCGTTTGAGTACTTGTCTGACATGCTTAGTGTGTTCTTGAAGGGAGCTCGAAAGATGGGGATGTCATCCAAGTAAACGAACACAAATATGTTAAGCATATCCCTAAGCACATCGTTTATGAGCGCTTGGAACACCGCTGGGGCGTTGGTCAGGCTGAAGGGCATCACCAAGTATTCATAGTGACCAGTAGGCGTGTTGAAAGCGGTCTTCCACGTCACCAGGTCTGGATCCGCACAAGATGGTATGCGTTCCCAGGTCAAGCTTAGTGAAAACAACTGCTTCCTGGAGCAGCTCGAAGGCTGTGGCCATAAGGGGTAGCGGGTAATGGTTACGGACGGTTATGGCATTGAGTCCCCGGTAGTCGATGCAAGGACGTAATCCACCGTCTTTCTTGGCCACAAAGAAAAACCCTGCTCCCCGCCGGGGAGGTGGATGGACGCATGAGGCCTGCTTCAGAGCGTCCTTGATGTAGGAATCCATAGCAGCTCGTTCGGGTGGAGATAGGGAAAAGATCCGACCCCTGGGGGGGCAAGTGCCCGGAAACAGGTCGATGGGGCATCGTAAGGTCTATGGGGTGGTAGCATGGTGGCCCTCTGTTTGCTAAACACCAGTTTGAGGTCATGGTAACACTCGGGAACTCGGGTCAGGTCGATGGATTCTAAAGACTCGGGAGTAGAACTCGGGAATTCTGGAAAATACAAGTAGCAGCACGTAGGACCCCACTGCTTGATAGTGCCCACAGACCAGTCGATGTGGGGTTATGGCTGTGAAGCCAGGGGTATCCAAGGACGAGAGGGGAACTCGGAACAGGAGATCAAATGAAAGTTCATCAATTCCTGGTGTTGTGAAACTGAAAGTCGCAAGGAGGTAGTGACATGAGTGACAAGTCCAGATCCCAAAGGGCTTCCATCCAATGTAGTGACCCTCATGGGTTCACTTAGAGGTTCAGAGGAGAACGCCATTCTCCTTCGCCCAGACACCATCCATGAAGTTACCTGCGGCTCCAGAGTCTACCAAGGCTTGAAGGTGAAGCTTGTGGTTGTCCCAGGAGAGGGTGACTGGAATGAGCAGACGGGAGTTGGACGGATGGGAGGAGGTTATGTTTCCCGTTACAGTTCCCCCCGGTCTGTCACGGGACAGATGCGTTTCCCTGGAGCCCGAACACGTGGAGCGGAAATGGCCCGGTTTGCCGCAATATAGACAGCGTCGCTCCTCATCCGGCGGTCTCTCTCAGCCTGGGAGATGCGTCCAATCTGCATGGGTTCGATGGAGCCAGCGAGGATAAAGGTGGGGACTCAGAGCTGGGACTGATAGGGGCTAGAGGTCTACGGTTGAGTTCTCTCTCTCTCAGACGCTGGTGTCGTGAGGCCAACTTGATCAGGGACTCGAGATTGTCCGGTGGTTCCCGAAAGTGGCCCAGTTCATCTTGGATAGTGTCGGAAAGGCCTTTCAGAAAGCACACCGTGAGCGCCTCGTTGTTCCAGCCACTGCGCTGCTGCCACCGTGCGGAACTGGATGGCATAGTCCGTCACGCTGCGCCCACCTTGGTGAGAGCTGCAGCTGTTTGGCTGAGTCAGAACCACTGCTTGGGCCTTGAAACACTCGTTTGAACTCCTGCAAGGCAGAGTAGCTGGCAACAGCAGGAACTATGGGCATCCCACACAGCAGTAGCCCAGGCCAGGGCTTTGCCTGACAGCAGGGTGATGATATAAGCGATCTTAGACCGGTCGGTGGGAAACGACGAGGGTTGTAGCTCAAAGGAGAGAGAACATTGGGTGAGAAACCCTTTACAAGCACTTGGATCACCTGAGAACCGTTGGGGAGGTGGAAGACGAGGTTCAGCCAGGGGGTTAACTGCCATGGGTACGTGAATCTGAGGTACTGGGACGGGAACTGTTGCCGGGGTAAGACGATCAGATATTTGCTTAATGGAAGTCAGCATCTCCGACAGAAGATGAGAATGTCTAGCCATTAAGGCCTCTTGCTGAACCAGGGCGGCTTCGTGGCGTTGGACAGTCTCCTGGTGGTGGGACAGCATGGCAAAAAGGTCCTGGGAACTGGCTGCCTCTGGGTTCATTTTTGGCTCTGTGTTTCTGTCAGGACCCGGTTACGAACCTGGGTCTCCGGAGTGAGAAACAGTCACTTAACCAACTGAGCCACGAATAGTCAGCAGAACCCAGAAGATGAGGCAGACACAGCAGTACTTAAGACGGTGTATTTAATAAAGTAAAAAGGAGAAGTCCTTCAATACAAAAAAATGGCAAATCCAAAAGGTGGTAGGAATAGCACAAAAAGCCTCAAGAGATACTCAAAAATAAAAACAGAATTCCACAAGAGCATCCACCGGAATCGACAAGAATACACAGAACACTAGGGCTGGGTGCTAACATACAAACACAGAGCACAGAACTGAGGGAAACTAAGGGTTTAAATACAATCAGGGGAAAACGAGGCACAGGTGCAAATAATAATGGGGAACAAGGGAAAAACATGAGGTCAAAAAGCACAATGGGGGCATCTAGTGACCAAAACCCGGAACAACCCTGGCCAAATCCTGACA
>NW_027003289.1:0-5523 GCF_036934945.1 Oncorhynchus masou masou
TCTGGTAGTACAACCCAGAACTGGGACCAGGAGTGTTTCCATCAGGTAGTACAACCCAGAACTGGGACCAGGAGTGTTTCCATCTGGTAGTACAACCCAGAACTGGGACCAGGAGTGTTTCCATCTGGTAGTACAACCCAGAACTAGGACCAGGAGTGTTTCCATCTGGTAGTACAACCCAGAACTGGGACCAGGAGTGTTTCCATCTGGTAGTACAACCCAGAACTAGGACCAGGAGTGTTTCCATCTGGTAGTACAACCCAGAACTAGGACCAGAGGTGTTTCCATCTGGTAGTACAACCCAGAACTAGGACCAGGAGTGTTTCCATCTGTTAGTACAACCCAGAACTAGGACCAGGAGTGTTTCCATCTGGTAGTACAACCCAGAACTAGGACCAGGAGTGTTTCCATCTGGTAGTACAACCCAGAACTAGGACCAGGAGTGTTTCCATCAGGTAGTACAACCCAGAACTAGGACCAGGAGTGTTTCCATCTGGTAGTACAACCCAGAACTAGGACCAGGAGTGTTTCCATCTGGTAGTACAACCCAGAACTAGGACCAGGAGTGTTTCCATCTGGTAGTACAACCCAGAACTAGGACCAGGAGTGTTTCCATCTGGTAGTACAACCCAGAACTAGGACCAGGAGTGTTTCCATCAGGTAGTACAACCCAGAACTGGGACCAGGAGTGTTTCCATCAGGTAGTACAACCCAGAACTGGGACCAGGAGTGTTTCCATCTGTTAGTACAACCCAGAACTAGGACCAGGAGTGTTTCCATCTGGTAGTACAACCCAGAACTAGGACCAGGAGTGTTTCCATCTGGTAGTACAACCCAGAACTAGGACCAAGGAGTGTTTCCATCTGGTAGTACAACCCAGAACTAGGACCAGGAGTGTTTCCATCTGGTAGTACAACCCAGAACTAGGACCAGGAGTGTTTCCATCTGGTAGTACAACCCAGAACTAGGACCAGGAGTGTTACCATCTGGTAGTACAACCCAGAACTAGGACCAGGAGTGTTTCCATCTGGTAGTACAACCCAGAACTAGGACCAGGAGTGTTTCCATCTGGTAGTACAACCCAGAACTAGGACCAGGAGTGTTTCCATCTGGTAGTACAACCCAGAACTAGGACCAGGAGTGTTTCCATCTGGTAGTACAACCCAGAACTAGGACCAGGAGTGTTTCCATCTGGTAGTACAACCCAGAACTAGGACCAGGAGTGTTTCCATCTGGTAGTACAACCCAGAACTAGGACCAGGAGTGTTTCCATCTGGTAGTACAACCCAGAACTAGGACCAGGAGTGTTTCCATCTGGTAGTACAACCCAGAACTAGGACCAGGAGTGTTTCCATCTGGTAGTACAACCCAGAACTAGGACCAGGAGTGTTTCCATCTGGTAGTACAACCCAGAACTAGGACCAGGAGTGTTTCCATCTGGTAGTACAACCCAGAACTAGGACCAGGAGTGTTTCCATCTGGTAGTACAACCCAGAACTAGGACCAGGAGTGTTTCCATCTGGTAGTATAACCCAGAACTAGGACCAGGAGTGTTTCCATCTGGTAGTACAACCCAGAACTAGGACCAGGAGTGTTTCCATCTGGTAGTACAACCCAGAACTAGGACCAGGGTGTTTCCATCTGGTAGTACAACCCAGAACTGGGACCAGGAGTGTTTCCATCAGGTAGTACAACCCAGAACTAGGACCAGGAGTGTTTCCATCTGGTAGTACAACCCAGAACTAGGACCAGGAGTGTTTCCATCTGGTAGTACAACCCAGAACTAGGACCAGGAGTGTTTCCATCTGGTAGTACAACCCAGAACTAGGACCAGGAGTGTTTCCATCTGGTAGTACAACCCAGAACTAGGACCAGGAGTGTTTCCATCTGGTAGTACAACCCAGAACTAGGACCAGGAGTGTTTCCATCTGGTAGTACAACCCAGAACTGGGACCAGGAGTGTTTCCATCTGTTAGTACAACCCAGAACTAGGACCAGGAGTGTTTCCATCTGTTAGTACAACCCAGAACTGGGACCAGGAGTGTTTCCATCAGGTAGTACAACCCAGAACTAGGACCAGGAGTGTTTCCATCAGGTAGTACAACCCAGAACTAGGACCAGGAGTGTTTCCATCTGGTAGTATAACCCAGAACTAGGACCAGGAGTGTTTCCATCTGGTAGTACAACCCAGAACTGGGACCAGGAGTGTTTCCATCTGGTAGTACAACCCAGAACTAGGACCAGGAGTGTTTCCATCTGTTAGTACAACCCAGAACTGGGACCAGGAGTGTTTCCATCAGGTAGTACAACCCAGAACTAGGACCAGGAGTGTTTCCATCTGGTAGTACAACCCAGAACTAGGACCAGGAGTGTTTCCATCTGGTAGTACAACCCAGAACTAGGACCAGGAGTGTTTCCATCTGGTAGTACAACCCAGAACTAGGACCAGGAGTGTTTCCATCTGGTAGTACAACCCAGAACTAGGACCAGGAGTGTTTCCATCAGGTAGTACAACCCAGAACTAGGACCAGGAGTGTTTCCATCTGGTAGTACAACCCAGAACTGGGACCAGGAGTGTTTCCATCAGGTAGTACAACCCAGAACTAGGACCAGGAGTGTTTCCATCTGGTAGTACAACCCAGAACTAGGACCAGGAGTGTTTCCATCTGGTAGTACAACCCAGAACTAGGACCAGGAGTGTTTCCATCTGGTAGTACAACCCAGAACTGGGACCAGGAGTGTTTCCATCTGGTAGTACAACCCAGAACTAGGACCAGGAGTGTTTCCATCTGGTAGTACAACCCAGAACTAGGACCAGGAGTGTTTCCATCTGGTAGTACAACCCAGAACTAGGACCAGGAGTGTTTCCATCTGGTAGTACAACCCAGAACTAGGACCAGGAGTGTTTCCATCTGGTAGTACAACCCAGAACTAGGACCAGGAGTGTTTCCATCTGGTAGTACAACCCAGAACTAGGACCAGGAGTGTTTCCATCTGGTAGTACAACCCAGAACTAGGACCAGGAGTGTTTCCATCTGGTAGTACAACCCAGAACTAGGACCAGGAGTGTTTCCATCTGGTAGTACAACCCAGAACTAGGACCAGGAGTGTTTCCATCTGGTAGTACAACCCAGAACTAGGACCAGGAGTGTTTCCATCTGGTAGTACAACCCAGAACTAGGACCAGGAGTGTTTCCATCTGGTAGTACAACCCAGAACTAGGACCAGGAGTGTTTCCATCTGGTAGTACAACCCAGAACTAGGACCAGGAGTGTTTCCATCTGGTAGTACAACCCAGAACTAGGACCAGGAGTGTTTCCATCTGGTAGTACAACCCAGAACTAGGACCAGGAGTGTTTCCATCTGGTAGTACAACCCAGAACTAGGACCAGGAGTGTTTCCATCTGGTAGTACAACCCAGAACTAGGACCAGGAGTGTTTCCATCTGGTAGTACAACCCAGAACTAGGACCAGGAGTGTTTCCATCTGGTAGTACAACCCAGAACTAGGACCAGGAGTGTTTCCATCTGGTAGTACAACCCAGAACTAGGACCAGGAGTGTTTCCATCTGGTAGTACAACCCAGAACTAGGACCAGGAGTGTTTCCATCTGGTAGTACAACCCAGAACTAGGACTAGGAGTGTTTTTATCTAATTTATTAGATAATTTATTAGTTTATTCCTGGAACCAGCCTTTTAATTTTATTTCACCTTTATTTAACCAGGAACAAGTTCTCATTTACAACTGCGACCTGGCCAAGATAAAGCAAAGCAGTGTGACACAGACAACAACACAGAATTACACATGGAGTAAACAATAAACAAGTCAATAACACAGTAAACAAGTCAATGACACAGTAGAGAAAAGAAAGTCTATAAGTGTGCAAAAAGCATGAGGAGGTAAGGCAATAAATAGGCCATAGGAGTGAATAATTACAATTTAGCAGATTAACACTGGAGTGATAAATGCGCAGATGATGATGTGCAAGTAGAGATATTGGTGTGCAAAAAGAGCAGAAAAGTAAATCAAATAAAAACAGTATGGGGATGAGGTAGGTAGATTGGGTGGGTTATATACAGATGGACTATGTACAGCTGCAGCGATCGGTTAGCTGCTCAGATAGTTGATGTTTAAAGTTGGTGAGGGAGATAAGTGACTGCAATTCATTCCAGTCACTGGCAGCAGAGAACTGGAAGGAAAGGCGGCCAAGGGAGGTGTTGGCTTTGGGAATGATCAGTGAGATATACCTGCTGGAACGTGTGCTACGGGTGGGTGTTGTTATCATGACCAGTGAGCTGAGGTAAGGCGGAGCTTTACCTAGCATGGACTTGTAGACGACCTGGAGCCAGAGGGTTTGGCGATGAATATGTAGCGAGGGCCAGCCGACTAGAGCATACAGGTCGCAATGGTGGGTGGTATAAGGTGATTTGGTAACAAAACGGATGGCACAGTGATAAACTGCATCCAGTTTGCTGAGTAGAGTGTTGGAAGCTATTTTGTAGATGACATCGCCGAAGTCGAGGATCGGTAGGATGGTCAGTTTTACTAGGGTAAGTTTGACGGCGTGAGTGAAGGAGGCTTTGTTGCGTAAATAGAAAGCCGATTCTAGATTCCACATTCCTCTTCCTCTCCGACCTACACCTACCTATTCTCTCTCTCTCTCTCTCTCTCTCTCTCTCTCTCTCTCTCTCTCTCTGGGTGAGGTTCTAACCATCCCCCTTCCCTCTCCTTCCTCATCACCCTGTCCACATCCCGCTTCCCTCTCCTTCCTCATCACCCTGTCCACATCCCTCCTCCCTCTCCTTCCTCATCACCCTGTCCACGTCCCTCCTCCAATCTCCTTCCTCATCACCCTGTCCACATCCTCTCCCTCTCCTTCCTCATCACCCTGTCCACATCCCTCTCCTTCCTCATCACCCTGTCCACATCCCTCTCCTTCCTCATCACCCTGTCCACATCCCTCTTCCCTCTCCTTCCTCATCACCCTGTCCACATCCCTCTTCCCTCTCCTTCCTCATCACCATGTCCACATCCCTCTTCCCTCTCCTACCTACACCTACCTATTCTCTCTCTCTCTCTTCCTCTTCCTCTCTCTCTCTCTCTCTCTCTCTGCCTCTCTGTCTCTCTGCCTGTCTCTCTCTCTGTCTCTCTCTGTATCTCTCTCTCTCTGTGTCCCAATAGCTGTGTGTGTCCACTGGGAGTGGTGTGATGGCCTCTAACAGGAAGAGATTCCTAATGAAACATTACTCACAGCTGTTTTCTTCTCTGGCTACAGACACACACACACTAACCGTCACCAAGAAGCCCACAGTCACCACACCCATGCAAGGACTGTACACGTTGAAGGAGCGATCCGCAATTTCCACAACATCTAATCGAATTGCTTCCCAGACTATTTGCATTGCTCCCCGCCTCCCCCACCCCCACCACCTTTTACACTGCTTCATTTATCATCTATGCGCAGTCACTTTAAAAACTCAACCAAGGTTCTTCTGCCGAAGTCGTTGCCTCTCCTTGTTCGGG
>NW_027003291.1:0-5522 GCF_036934945.1 Oncorhynchus masou masou
GGGCATAGTAACTAAAGGCTGGGGGCATAGTAACTAAAGGCTGGGGGCATAGTAACTAAAGGCTGGGGGCATAGTAACTAAAGGCTGGGGGCATAGTAACTAAAGGCTGGGGGGCATAGTAACTAAAGGCTGGGGGCATAGTAACTAAAGGCTGGGGGCATAGTAACTAAAGGCTGGGGGCATAGTAACTAAAGGCTGGGGGCATAGTAACTAAAGGCTGGGGGCATAGTAACTAAAGGCTGGGGGCATAGTAACTAAAGGCTGGGGGCATAGTAACTAAAGGCTGGGGGCATAGTAACTAAAGGCTGGGGGCATAGTAACTAAAGGCTGGGGGCATAGTAACTAAAGGCTGGGGGCATAGTAACTAGAGGCTGGGGGCATAGTAACTAAAGGCTGGGGGCATAGTAACTAAAGGCTGGGGGCATAGTAACTAAAGGCTGGGGGCATAGTAACTAAAGGCTGGGGGCATAGTAACTAAAGGCTGGGGGCATAGTAACTAAAGGCTGGGGGCATAGTAACTAAAGGCTGGGGGCATAGTAACTAAAGGCTGGGGGCATAGTAACTAAAGGCTGGGGCATAGTAACTAAAGGCTGGGGGCATAGTAACTAAAGGCTGGGGGCATAGTAACTAAAGGCTGGGGGCATAGTAACTAAAGGCTGGGGGCATAGTAACTAAAGGCTGGGGGCATAGTAACTAAAGGCTGGGGGCATAGTAACTAAAGGCTGGGGGCATAGTAACTAAAGGCTGGGGGCATAGTAACTAAAGGCTGGGGGCATAGTAACTAAAGGCTGGGGGCATAGTAACTAAAGGCTGGGGGCATAGTAACTAAAGGCTGGGGGCATAGTAACTAAAGGCTGGGGGCATAGTAACTAAAGGCTGGGGGCATAGTAACTAAAGGCTGGGGGCATAGTAACTAAAGGCTGGGGGCATAGTAACTAGAGGCTGGGGGCATAGTAACTAAAGGCTGGGGGCATAGTAACTAAAGGCTGGGGGCATAGTAACTAAAGGCTGGGGGCATAGTAACTAAAGGCTGGGGGCATAGTAACTAAAGGCTGGGGGCATAGTAACTAAAGGCTGGGGGCATAGTAACTAAAGGCTGGGGGCATAGTAACTAAAGGCTGGGGGCATAGTAACTAAAGGCTGGGGGCATAGTAACTAAAGGCTGGGGGCATAGTAACTAAAGGCTGGGGGCATAGTAACTAAAGGCTGGGGGCATAGTAACTAAAGGCTGGGGGCATAGTAACTAAAGGCTGGGGGCATAGTAACTAAAGGCTGGGGGCCATAGTAACTAAAGGCTGGGGGCATAGTAACTAAAGGCTGGGGGCATAGTAACTAAAGGCTGGGGGCATAGTAACTAAAGGCTGGGAGCATAGTAACTAAAGGCTGGGGGCATAGTAACTAAAGGCTGGGGGCATAGTAACTAAAGGCTGGGGGCATAGTAACTAAAGGCTGGGGGCATAGTAACTACAGGCTGGGGGCATAGTAACTAAAGGCTGGGGGCATAGTAACTAAAGGCTGGGGGCATAGTAACTAAAGGCTGGGGGCATAGTAACTAAAGGCTGGGGGCATAGTAACTAGAGGCTGGGGGCATAGTAACTAAAGGCTGGGGGCATAGTAACTAAAGGCTGGGGGCATAGTAACTAAAGGCTGGGGGCATAGTAACTAAAGGCTGGGGGCATAGTAACTAAAGGCTGGGGGCATAGTAACTAAAGGCTGGGGGCATAGTAACTAAAGGCTGGGGGCATAGTAACTAAAGGCTGGGGGCATAGTAACTACAGGCTGGGGGCATAGTAACTAAAGGCTGGGGGCATAGTAACTAGAGGCTGGGGACATAGTAACTAAAGGCTGGGGGCATAGTAACTAAAGGCTGGGGGCATAGTAACTAAAGGCTGGGGGCATAGTAACTAAAGGCTGGGGGCATAGTAACTACAGGCTGGGGGCATAGTAACTAAAGGCTGGGGGCATAGTAACTAAAGGCTGGGGGCATAGTAACTAAAGGCTGGGGGCATAGTAACTAGAGGCTGGGGGCATAGTAACTAAAGGCTGGGGGCATAGTAACTAAAGGCTGGGGGCATAGTAACTAAAGGCTGGGGGCATAGTAACTAAAGGCTGGGGGCATAGTAACTAAAGGCTGGGGGCATAGTAACTAAAGGCTGGGGGCATAGTAACTAAAGGCTGGGGGCATAGTAACTAAAGGCTGGGGGCATAGTAACTAAAGGCTGGGGGCATAGTAACTAAAGGCTGGGGGCATAGTAACTAAAGGCTGGGGGCATAGTAACTAAAGGCTGGGGGCATAGTAACTAAAGGCTGGGGGCATAGTAACTAAAGGCTGGGGGCATAGTAACTAAAGGCTGGGGGCATAGTAACTAAAGGCTGGGGGCATAGTAACTAAAGGCTGGGGGCATAGTAACTAAAGGCTGGGGGCATAGTAACTAAAGGCTGGGGGCATAGTAACTAAAGGCTGGGGGCATAGTAACTAAAGGCTGGGGGCATAGTAACTAAAGGCTGGGGGCATAGTAACTAAAGGCTGGGGGCATAGTAACTAAAGGCTGGGGGCATAGTAACTAAAGGCTGGGGGCATAGTAACTAGAGGCTGGGGGCATAGTAACTAAAGGCTGGGGGCATAGTAACTAAAGGCTGGGGGCATAGTAACTAAAGGCTGGGGAGCATAGTAACTAGAGGCTGGGGGCATAGTAACTAAAGGCTGGGGGCATAGTAACTAAAGGCTGGGGGCATAGTAACTAAAGGCTGGGGGCATAGTAACTAAAGGCTGGGGGCATAGTAACTAGAGGCTGGGGGCATAGTAACTAAAGGCTGGGGTGCATAGTAACTAAAGGCTGGGGGCATAGTAACTAAAGGCTGGGGGCATAGTAACTAAAGGCTGGGGGCATAGTAACTAAAGGCTGGGGGCATAGTAACTAAAGGCTGGGGGCATAGTAACTAGAGGCTGGGGGCATAGTAACTAAAGGCTGGGGGCATAGTAACTAAAGGCTGGGGGCATAGTAACTAAAGGCTGGGGGCATAGTAACTAAAGGCTGGGGGCATAGTAACTAGAGGCTGGGGGCATAGTAACTAAAGGCTGGGGGCATAGTAACTAAAGGCTGGGGGCATAGTAACCAAAGACTGGGGTAATAGTAACTATAGGCTGGGGGCATAGTAACTACAGGCTGGGAGCGTAGTAACTAGAGGCTGGAGCATCGTAACTAAAGGCTGGGGGCGTAGTAACTAGAGGCTGGGGGCATAGTAACTAAAGGCTGGGGGAGTAGTAACTAAAGGCTGGGGGCATAGTAACTAAAGGCTGGGGGCCATAATAACTAAAGGCTGGGGGCATAGTAACTAAAGGCTGGGGGCCATAGTAACTAAAGTCTGGGGAGCATAGTAACTAAAGGCTGGGGGCATAGTAACTAAAGGCTGGGGGCATAGTAACTAAAGGCTGGGGGCATAGTAACTAAAGGCTGGGGGCATAGTAACTAAAGGCTGGGGGCATAGTAACTAAAGGCTGGGGGCATAGTAACTAAAGGCTGGGGGCATAGTAACTAAAGGCTGGGGGCATAGTAACTAGAGGCTGGGGGCATAGTAACTAAAGGCTGGGGGCATAGTAACTAAAGGCTGGGGGCATAGTAACTAAAGGCTGGGGGCATAGTAACTAAAGGCTGGGGGCATAGTAACTAAAGGCTGGGGGCATAGTAACTAAAGGCTGGGGGCATAGTAACTAAAGGCTGGGGGCATAGTAACTAAAGGCTGGGGGCATAGTAACTAAAGGCTGGGGGCATAGTAACTAAAGGCTGGGGGCATAGTAACTAAAGGCTGGGGGCATAGTAACTAAAGGCTGGGGGCATAGTAACTAAAGGCTGGGGGCATAGTAACTAAAGGCTGGGGGCATAGTAACTAAAGGCTGGGGGCATAGTAACTAAAGGCTGGGGGCATAGTAACTAAAGGCTGGGGGCATAGTAACTAAAGGCTGGGGGCATAGTAACTAAAGGCTGGGGGCATAGTAACTAAAGGCTGGGGGCATAGTAACTAGAGGCTGGGGGCATAGTAACTAAAGGCTGGGGGCATAGTAACTAAAGGCTGGGGGCATAGTAACTAAAGGCTGGGGGCATAGTAACTAAAGGCTGGGGGCATAGTAACTAAAGGCTGGGGGCATAGTAACTAAAGGCTGGGGGCATAGTAACTAGAGGCTGGGGCATAGTAACTAAAGGCTGGGGGCATAGTAACTAAAGGCTGGGGGCATAGTAACTAAAGGCTGGGGGCATAGTAACTAAAGGCTGGGGGCATAGTAACTAAAGGCTGGGGGCATAGTAACTAAAGGCTGGGGGCATAGTAACTAAAGGCTGGGGGCATAGTAACTAAAGGCTGGGGGCATAGTAACTAAAGGCTGGGGGCATAGTAACTAAAGGCTGGGGGCATAGTAACTAAAGGCTGGGGGCATAGTAACTAAAGGCTGGGGGCATAGTAACTAAAGGCTGGGGGCATAGTAACTAAAGGCTGGGGGCATAGTAACTAAAGGCTGGGGGCATAGTAACTAGAGGCTGGGGGCATAGTAACTAAAGGCTGGGGGCATAGTAACTAAAGGCTGGGGGCATAGTAACTAAAGGCTGGGGCATAGTAACTAAAGGCTGGGGGCATAGTAACTAGAGGCTGGGGGCATAGTAACTAAAGGCTGGGGGCATAGTAACTAAAGGCTGGGGGCATAGTAACTAAAGGCTGGGGGCATAGTAACTAGAGGCTGGGGGCATAGTAACTAGAGGCTGGGGCATAGTAACTAAAGGCTGGGGGCATAGTAACTAAAGGCTGGGGGCATAGTAACTAAAGGCTGGGGGCATAGTAACTAAAGGCTGGGGGCATAGTAACTAAAGGCTGGGGGCATAGTAACTAAAGGCTGGGGGCATAGTAACTAAAGGCTGGGGGCATAGTAACTAAAGGCTGGGGGCATAGTAACTAAAGGCTGGGGGCATAGTAACTAGAGGCTGGGGGCATAGTAACTAAGGGCTGGGGGCATAGTAACTAAAGGCTGGGGGCATAGTAACTAAAGGCTGGGGGCATAGTAACTAAAGGCTGGGGGAATAGTAACTAAAGGCTGGGGGCATAGTAACTAAAGGCTGGGGGCATAGTAACTAGAGGCTGGGGGCATAGTAACTAGAGGCTGGGGGCATAGTAACTAGAGGCTGGGGGCATAGTAACTAAAGGCTGGGGGCATAGTAACTAAAGGCTGGGGGCATAGTAACTAAAGGCTGGGGGCATAGTAACTAAAGGCTGGGGGCATAGTAACTAAAGGCTGGGGGCATAGTAACTAAAGGCTGGGGGCATAGTAACTAAAGGCTGGGGGCATAGTAACTAAAGGCTGGGGGCATAGTAACTAAAGGCTGGGGGCATAGTAACTAAAGGCTGGGGGCATAGTAACTAAAGGCTGGGGCCATAGTAACTAAAGGCTGGGTGCATAGTAACTAGAGGCTGGGGGCATAGTAACTAGAGGCTGGGGGCATAGTAACTAAAGGCTGGGGGCATAGTAACTAAAGGCT
>NW_027003292.1:0-5522 GCF_036934945.1 Oncorhynchus masou masou
CTATTACCTTATACCTTATTATCAGATAGGACTATTACCTTCTACCTTATTATAGGACAGGTCTATTACCTTCTAACTTATTATCAGATAGGACTATTACCTACTACCTTATTATAGGACAGGGCTATTACCTTCTACCTTATTATCAGATGGGACTATTACCTTCTACCTTATTATAGGACAGGGCTATTACCTTCTACCTTATTATCAGATGGGACTATTACCTTCTACCTTATTATAGGACAGGGCTATTACCTTCTACCTTATTATCAGATGGGACTATTACCTTCTACCTTATTATAGGACAGGGCTATTACCTTCTACCTTATTATCAGATGGGACTATTACCTTCTACCTTATTATAGGACAGGGCTATTACCTTCTACCTTATTATAGGACAGAGCTATAACCTTCTACCTTATTATAGGACAGGGCTATTACCTTCTACCTTATTATAGGACAGGGCTATTACCTTCTACCTTATTATAGGACAGGGCTATTACCTTCTACCTTATTATCAGATAGGACTATTACCTACTACCTTATTATCAGATACAGACTACATACCTACTACTCTTATTATAGGAAAGGGCTATTACCGTCTACCTTATTATCAGATAGGATCATTAAACTACCACCTTATTATCATATAGGACTATTACCTACTACCTTATTATAGGACAGGGCTATTACCTTCTACCTTATTATAGGACAGGGCTATTACCTTCTACCTTATTATCAGATAAGACTATTACCTTCTACCTTATTATAGGACAGAGCTATTACCTTATACCTTATTATCAGATAGGACTATTACCTTCTACCTTATTATAGGACAGGTCTATTACCTTCTACCTTATTATCAGATAGGACTATTACCTACTACCTTATTATAGGACAGGGCTATTACCTTCTATATATCAGATGGGACTATTACCTTCTACCTTATTATAGGACAGGGCTATTACCTTCTACCTTATTATCAGATGGGACTATTACCTTCTACCTTATTATAGGACAGGGCTATTACCTTCTACCTTATTATCAGATGGGACTATTACCTTCTACCTTATTATAGGACAGAGCTATTACCTTCTACCTTATTATCAGATGGAACTATTACCTTCTACCTTATTATAGGACAGAGCTATAACCTTCTACCTTATTATAGGACAGGGCTATTACCTTCTACCTTATTATAGGACAGGGCTATTACCTTCTACCTTATTATAGGACAGGGCTATTACCTTCTACCTTATTATCAGATAGGACTATTACCTACTACCTGATTATCAGATAGGACTATTACCTTCTACCTTATTATAGGACAGGGCTATTACCTTCTACCTTATTATCAGATAGGACTATTACCTACTAGTTTCCGGTAGTTTCCGGTTCCGGGTTGGAGCGAGCGGTCGCAGCTACACTTCGGTCCGCAGGTAGTATAACTTTTCATTACATTAGTATAACTTTTCATTACATTTCATTATAGTACAACGGTTTGATTTGTCTAATCTTAGTAATTTCTTCTAGCTAGCTACATACAGTCAGTTTCTTTAACAAAGATACTGCGTAATTATCGATTTCGACGTCCTAACGTAGTCTACACTGCTTTCTGCCCAGCAGCTAGCTAACGTCCACTAGCACAGCAGCTAGCTAACGTCCACTAGCACTGTGAAACTATTACACTCAACGACTTAGTGTAGTGTTAGCTAGCTACATAGTTGTCTTTGCTGTCTTCGTATCCAAGTGTACTGTGTAGTTTTATGTGGACTTAGAGTGATTATCTTAATTTACCGAGGTTAGCTAGCCAGCTATTTGTCGCCCTAACGTGAGTCACTGCTAGCTAGCCAGCCAACGCTAGCCAACGTTTTCCGAATTGAACTTCAACAACCCGGTCAACATTCCGCCTCGTTCCACAGGTATCACATTTTCATTTCACTTCATTACAGTACAACGGTTTGATTTGTTTGATCGTAGCTAGGCTAGCTACTTAGCTCGTTTTTGTATCTAAGACAATTGTGTAGTCTGGAGCATTTTCAGGTTAGCTAGTCAGCTATTGTCGCTTCTTTAACGACTACGTAATCAACACTGTTAGCTAGCCAGCTAGCCCTTCGAATAGCAGCATCGTAGAACTGTTTGCATCTGGGATTTGAACTCTGACTAGTGTAGTGTCAACAACGTAGCCACTGCCAGCCAGCCTACTTCCAGCAGTACTGTATCATTTCAATCATTTTAGTCAATAAGATTCTTGCTACGTAAGCTTAACGTTCTGAACATTCGATAAGTGTAGTCCACTTGTCATTCCAATCTCCTTGCATTAGCGTAGCCTCTTCTGTAGCCTGTCAACTATGTGTCTATCTATCCCTGTTCTCTCCTCTCTGCACAGACCATACAAACGCTCCACACCGCGTGGCCGCGGCCACCCTAATCTGGTGGTCCCAGCGCGCACGACCCACGTGGAGTTCCAGGTCTCCGGTAGCCTCTGGAACTGCCGACTGCAGGCCAACAAGGCAGAGTTCATTCAGCCTATGCCTCCCTCCAGTCCCTCGACTTCTTGGCACTGACGGAAACATGGATCACCACAGACAACACTGCTACTCCTACTGCTCTCTTCGTCCCCACGTGTTCTCGCACACCCCGAGAGCTTCTGGTCAGCGGGTGGTGGCACCGGGATCCTCATCTCCCAAGTGGTCATTCTCTCTTTCTCCCCTTACCCATCTGTCTATCGCCCTTGAATTCCATGCTGTCACAGTTACCAGCCCTTTCAAGCTTAACATCCTTATCATTTATCGCCCTCCAGGTTCCTCGAGAGTTCATCAATGAGCTTGATGCCTTGATAAGCTCCTTTCCTGAGGACGGCTCACCTCTCACAGTCCTGCGACTTTAACCTCCCCACGTCCACCTTTGACTCATTCCTCTGTCTCCTTCTTTCCACTCCTCCCTCTTTGACCTCACCTCTCACCTTCCCCCCTACTCACAAGGCAGGCAATACGCTCGACCTCATCTTTACTAGATGCTGTTCTTCCACTAACCTCATTGCAACTCCCCTCCAAGTCTCCGACCACTACCTTGTATCCTTTTCCCTCTCGCTCTCATCCAACACTTCCCACACTGCCCCTACTCGGATGGTATCGCGCCGTCCCAACCTTCGCTCTCTCTCCCCCGCTACTCTCTCCTCTTCCATCCTATCATCTCTTCCCTCTGCTCATACCTTCTCCAACCTATCTCCTGATTCTGCCTCCTCAACCCTCCTCTCTTCCCTTTCTGCATCCTTTGACTCTCTATGTCCCCTATCCTCCAGGCCGGCTCGGTCCTCCCCTCCCGCTCCGTGGCTCGACGACTCATTGCGAGCTCACAGAACAGTGCTCCGGGCAGCCGAGCGGAAATGGAGGAAAACTCGCCTCCCTGCGGACCTGGCATCCTTTCACTCCCTCCTCTCTACATTTTCCTCCTCTGTCTCTGCTGCTAAAGCCACTTTCTTCCACTCTAAATTCCAAGCATCTGCCTCTAACCCTAGGAAGCTCTTTGCCACCTTCTCCTCCCTCCTGAATCCTCCTCCCCCTCCCCCTCCTCCCTCTCTGCAGATGACTTCGTCAACCATTTTGAAAAGAAGGTCGACGACATCCGATCCTCGCTTGCTAAGTCAAACGACACCGCTGGTTCTGCTCACACTGCCCTACCCTGTGCTCTGACCTCTTTCTCCCCTCTCTCTCCAGATGAAATCTCGCTTCTTGTGACGGCCGGCCGCCCAACAACCTGCCCGCTTGACCCTATCCCCTCCTCTCTTCTCCAGACCATTTCCGGAGACCTTCTCCCTTACCTCACCTCGCTCATCAACTCATCCCTGACCGCTGGCTACGTCCCTTCCGTCTTCAAGAGAGCGAGAGTTGCACCCCTTCTGAAAAAACCTACACTCGATCCCTCCGATGTCAACAACTACAGACCAGTATCCCTTCTTTCTTTTCTCTCCAAAACTCTTGAACGTGCCGTCCTTGGCCAGCTCTCCCGCTATCTCTCTCAGAATGACCTTCTTGATCCAAATCAGTCAGGTTTCAAGACTAGTCATTCAACTGAGACTGCTCTTCTCTGTATCATGGAGGCGCTCCGCACTGCTAAAGCTAACTCTCTCTCCTCTGCTCTCATCCTTCTAGACCTATCGGCTGCCTTCGACACTGTGAACCATCAGATCCTCCTCTCCACCCTCTCCGAGTTGGGCATCTCCGGTGCGGCCCACGCTTGGATTGCGTCCTACCTGACAGGTCGCTCCTACCAGGTGGCGTGGCGAGAATCTGTCTCCTCGCCACGCGCTCTCACCACTGGTGTCCCCCAGGGCTCTGTTCTAGGCCCTCTCCTATTCTCGCTATACACCAAGTCACTTGGCTCTGTCATAACCTCACATGGTCTCTCCTATCATTGCTATGCAGACGACACACAATTAATCTTCTCCTTTCCCCCTTCTGATGACCAGGTGGCGAATCGCATCTCTGCATGTCTGGCAGACATATCAGTGTGGATGACGGATCACCACCTCAAGCTGAACCTCGGCAAGACGGAGCTGCTCTTCCTCCCGGGGAAGGACTGCCCGTTCCATGATCTCGCCATCACGGTTGACAACTCCATTGTTTCCTCCTCCCAGAGCGCTAAGAACCTTGGCGTGATCCTGGACAACACCCTGTCGTTCTCAACTAACATCAAGGCGGTGGCCCGTTCCTGTAGGTTCATGCTCTACAACATCCGCAGAGTACGCCCCTGCCTCACACAGGAAGCGGCGCAGGTCCTAATCCAGGCACTTGTCATCTCCCGTCTGGATTACTGCAACTCGCTGTTGGCTGGGCTCCCTGCCTGTGCCATTAAACCCCTACAACTCATCCAGAACGCCGCAGCCCGTCTGGTGTTCAACCTTCCCAAGTTCTCTCACGTCACCCCGCTCCTCCGCTCTCTCCACTGGCTTCCAGTTGAAGCTCGCATCCGCTACAAGACCATGGTGCTTGCCTACGGAGCTGTGAGGGGAACGGCACCGCAGTACCTCCAGGCTCTGATCAGGCCCTACACCCAAACAAGGGCACTGCGTTCATCCACCTCTGGCCTGCTCGCCTCCCTACCACTGAGGAAGTACAGTTCCCGCTCAGCCCAGTCAAAACTGTTCGCTGCTCTGGCCCCCCAATGGTGGAACAAACTCCCTCACGACGCCAGGACAGCGGAGTCAATCACCACCTTCCGGAGACACCTGAAACCCCACCTCTTCAAGGAATACCTAGGATAGGATAAAGCAATCCTTCTCCCCCCCCTTAAATGATTTAGATGCACTATTGTAAAGTGGCTGTTCCACTGATGTCAGAAGGTGAATTCACCAATTTGTAAGTCGCTCTGGATAAGAGCGTCTGCTAAATGACTTAAATGTAAATGTAAATGTACTACCTTATTATAGGACAGGACTATTACCTTCTACCTTATTATCAGATAGGACTATTACCTACTACCTTATTATAGGACAGGGCTATTACCTTCTACCTTATTAT
>NW_027003294.1:0-45000 GCF_036934945.1 Oncorhynchus masou masou
CTATCTGTGTCTGTGATAAAGCAGTGTTGACCCTTGCCCTCTCCCCTGTTGACCTCGTAAAGCATGAGAGATAATGGAATGTGCAGCGTGGCACATTAGGTCAATCAACTAATAACACACCTCAACACAGTTACAAACCCGACTCAGTTACACCAGCTCTGACGGCGTGGTGGAGAGGTGGTTTTGGAATAGTCCAAAATTCACCCAAAATTATTGTGGGAAGCTTGTGGAAGGCTACCCGGAAATGTTTGACCCAAGTTAAAGAATTTAAAGGCTATGCTACCAAATACTAATTTAGTGTATGTAAACTTCTGACCCACTGGGAATGTGATGAAATAAATAAAAGCTGAAATAAATCATTCTCCCTACTATTATTCTGACATTTCACATTAAAATAAAGTGGTGATCCTAACTGACCCAAGACAGGGAATTTTTACTAGGATTAAATGTCAGGAATTGTGAAAAAACGGAGTTTAAATGTATTGAGCTAAAGTGTATGTTAACTTCCGACTTCAACTGTATTGTGACACAAAGGTTATCTCTATCTCTCCCTCATCTCTCTCTCCCTCATCTCTCCTCACTCATCTCTCTCTCCCTCACACTATGAGTTCCAGGGGAGTTATGTTGGATATCAGTCACATTGTGAGTTCCAGGGATATCAGTCACATTGTGAGTTCCAGGGAGTTGTGTTCCAGGGATATCAGTCACATTGTGAGTTCCAGGGATATCAGTCACATTGTGAGTTCCAGGGGAGTTGGTTTTGGATATCAGTCACATTGTGAGTTCCAGGGATAACAGTCACATTGTGAGTTCCAGGGATATCAGTCACATTGTGAGTTCCAGGGATATCAGTCACATTGTGAGTTCCAGGGATATCAGTCACATTGTGAGTTCCAGGGATATCAGTCACATTGTGAGTTCCAGGGATAACAGTCACATTGTGAGTTCCAGGGATATCAGTCACATTGTGAGTTCCAGGGATAACAGTCACATTGTGAGTTCCAGGGATAACAGTCACATTGTGAGTTCCAGGGATATCAGTCACATTGTGAGTTCCAGGGATATCAGTCACATTGTGAGTTCCAGGGATATCAGTCACATTGTGAGTTCCAGGGATAACAGTCACATTGTGAGTTCCAGGGATATCAGTCACATTGTGAGTTCCAGGGATATCAGTCACATTGTGAGTTCCAGGGATATCAGTCACATTGTGAGTTCCAGGGATAACAGTCACATTGTGAGTTCCAGGGATAACAGTCACATTGTGTTCTGACCTTGTCTTTGTTAAGGTCATATTGTGGTTTTACTCTCTCAATTAAATACAATTCAATTCAAGAGGCGTTATTGGCATGGGAAACACAATTTTACATTGCCAAAGCAAGTGAAATGGTTTAACAAAAGTGAAATAAACAATTTTGATAATTAGCGGGTATCGGCCTAATTCATAGGATATTTTTGTCTAGTTAAAGGTTAAATAAATACTTTTTTTGTGCAAAATTCTGCATGCAGTCTCAATTTGTTGTTTGTCCCATTCTCTGAAATCTTGGTTGGTGAGTGGGACCCCGACCTCACAACCTCTCTGTTTTTCTCTCTCCCTCTCTGTCTCTCTCTGTCTCTCTCTCTCCAGGACCCGAGGAGTAAACACAAGTTTAAGGTCCACACCTACTCCAGCCCTACGTTCTGTGACCACTGTGGATCCCTACTCTACGGGTTGATACACCAGGGCATGAGATGTGACCGTTCGTAGTACTGTGTGTGTTGCAGTGAGTCTGGACATATTGCTGTGTGTGTGTTGCAGTGAGACTGGACTTATTGCTGTGTGTGTGTGTTGCTGTGAGACAGGACATATTGCTGTGTGTGTGTGTTGCAGTGAGACTGGACTTATTGCTGTGTGTGTGTGTTGCAGTGAGACTGGACTTATTGCTGTGTGTGTGTGTTGCTGTGAGACAGGACATATTGCTGTGTGTGTGTGTTGCAGTGAGACAGGACATATTGCTGTGTGTGTGTGTGTGTGTGTGTGTGTGTGTGTGTGTGTGTGTGTGTGTAACCCCAGTGTGTGTTTGTGTGTGTGTGTGTGTGTGTGTGTACTGTGTGTGTGTGTGTGTCTGTGTGTGTGTGTGAGTGTGTGTGTGTGTGTGTGTGTGTGTGTGTGTGAGTGACACAGTTAACTCCCAGTAACAGTAGCTGCTTTATGTGACACCAACCCTGTAAGACAGTGACACCTAGTGGAATACTGTGGTACTACACTGTAACAGAACTGGAGAGACACTCAGCAGCTCTGTGGTAATACCCTGTAACAGACCTGGAGAGACACACAGCAGCTCTGTGGTAATACCCTGTAACAGACCTGGAGAGACACACAGCAGCTCTGTGGTAATACCCTGTAACAGAACTGGAGAGACACTCAGCAGCTCTGTGGTAATACCCTGTAACAGAACTGGAGAGACACACAGCAGCTCTGTGGTAATACCCTGTAACAGAACTGGAGAGACACACAGCAGCTCTGTGGTACTACCCTGTAACAGAACTGGAGAGACACACAGCAGCTCTGTGGTAATACCCTGTAACAGAACTGGAGAGACACACAGCAGCTCTGTGGTAATACCCTGTAACAGAACTGAGAGACACACAGCAGCTCTGTGGTAATACCCTGTAACAGAACTGGAGAGACACACAGCAGCTCTGTGGTAATACCCTGTAACAGAACTGGAGAGACACACAGCAGCTCTGTGGTAATACCCTGTAACAGAACTGAGAGACACACATACACTGAGTTTACAAAACATTAGGAACACCTTCAATTTGGCTGGATGTCCTTTGGGCGGTGGACCATTCTTGATACCGGGAAACTGTTGAGTGTGAAAAATCCAGCAGCGTTGCAGTTCTTGGACCCAAACCGGTGCGCCTGGCACCTACTACCGTACCCCGTTCAAAGACACTTAGAAAACTATTTATTCATTCACCTCTGAATGGCACATACACACTCCATGTCTCAATGGCCTCCAGGCTTAAACATCCATCTTTACCCCGTCTCCTCCCCTTCATCTTTAACCCCTCCCCTTCATCTTTAACCACTCCCCTTCATCTTTACCCCGTCTCCTCCCCTTCATCTTTAACCCCTCCCCTTCATCTTTACCCCGTCTCCTCCCCTTCATCTTTAACCCTCCCCTTCATCTTTACTCCATCTCCTCCCCTTCATCTTTAACCCTCCCCTTCATCTTTACCCTGCCTCCTCCCCCTTCATCTTTAACCCCTCCCCTTCATCTTTAACCCTCCTTCATCTTTAACCACTCCCCTTCATCTTTACCCCGCCTCCTCCCCTTCATCTTTAACCCCTCCCCTTCATCTTTAACCCCTCCCCTTCATCTTTAGCCTCCCCTTCATCTTTAACCCTCCCCTTCATCTTTAACCCTCCCCTTCATCTTTACCCTGTCTCTCCCCTTCATCTTTAACCCCTCCCTTCATCTTTAACCCCTCCCCTTCATCTTTACCCCCCTCCTCCCCTTCATCTTTAACCCCTCCCCTTCATCTTTACCCCATCTCCTCCCCTTCATCTTTAACCCCTCCCCTTCATCTTTAACCCCTCCCCTTCATCTTTACCCCGTCTCCTCCCTTCATCTTTACCCCGCCTCCTCCCCTTCATCTTTACCCCGCCTCCTCCCCTTCATCTTTAACCCCTCCCCTTCATCTTTAACCCCTCCCCTTCATCTTTACCCCATCTCCTCCCCTTCATCTTTACCCCGTCTCCTCCCCTTCATCTTTAACCCCTCCCCTTAATCTTTAACACCTCCCCTTCATCTTTACCCTGTCTCCTCCCCTTCATCTTTAACCCCTCCCCTTAATCTTTAACCCTCCCCTTCATCTTTACCCCATCACCTCACCTTCACCTTTAACCCTCCCCATCATCTTTAACCCCTCCCCTTCATCAACACCGATCTGAAGTGGATTTAACAGACGACATCAATGAGGGATCATAGCTTTCACTTGGTCTGTCATGGAAAACAGCAGGTATTCTTAATGTTTTGTACGCTCGGTGTCCAGCAGCTCTGTGATCCTACCCTGTAACACAGTGCCCCTTGTGGCCAGAAATGGGAACTTCATTACATCAAACTTCATCCCAAGAAAGACCAGAACTAAAATCTTGTTTAATTGAGTTTAATTTAACTCTGAGTGTGTGTGTGTGTGTGTGTGTGTGTGTGTGTGTGTGTGTGTGTGTGTGTGTGTGTGTGTGTGTGTGTGTGTGTGTGTGTGTGTGTGTGTGTGTGTGTGTGTCTCTAGATTGTATGATGAACATCCATAACCTGTGTGTGTGTGTGTGTGTGTGTGTGTGTGTGTGTCTCTCTCTCTAGATTGTATGATGAACATCCATAACTGTGTGTGTGTGTGTGTGTGTGTGTGTGTGTGTGTGTGTGTGTGTGTGTGTGTGTGTGTGTGTGTGTGTGTGTGTGTCTCTCTAGATTGTATGATGAACATCCATAACCTGTGTGTGTGTGTGTGTGTGTGTGTGTGTGTGTGTGTCTCTAGGATTGTATGATGAACATCCACAACCGGTGTGTGTCCAATCGTTCCCAGTCTGTGTGGAACGGACCACACTGAGAGGAGAGGACGATCCAGATCACAGCAGATATCAAGGACAACAAACTCACCGTCTACAGTCAGTACACACACACTCACACACACACACACACACACACACTCACACACACACACACACACACTCCCTGCAGCAAATCATTTAACCCCCTCGACAGTTTGTGTTGTTGGATCAGAACTTTGTTTAAACTAGAGATATCTGTTTGTTTGTGTTGTTGGATCAGAATCTTTGTTTAAACTAGAGATATCTGTTTGTTTGTGTTGTTGGATCAGAATCTTTGTTTAAACTAGAGATATCTGTTTGTTTGTGTTGTTGGATCAGAATCTTTGTTTAAACTAGAGATATCTGTTTGTTTGTGTTGTTGGATCAGAATCTTTGTTTAAACTAGAGATATCTGTTTGTTTGCTTCTCAATCCACAACATCTGCCAGTGTCGCTCTTCCACATCGTCAGTGACAGAGTTAGAGCGGTCTGAGACAGAGTGAGAGCGGTCTGAGACAGAGTTAGAGCGGTCTGAGACAGAGTTAGAGCAGTCTGAGACAGAGTTAGAGCGGTCCGAGACAGAGTTAGAGCGGTCTGAGACAGAGTTAGAGCGGTCTGAGACAGAGTTAGAGCGGTCTGAGACAGAGTTAGAGCGGTCTGAGACAGAGTTAGAGCGGCCTGAGCCAGAGTTAGAGCGGCCTGAGCCAGAGTTAGAGCGGCCTGAGCCAGAGTTAGAGCGGCCTGAGCCAGAGTTAGAGCGGCCTGAGCCAGAGTTAGAGCGGCCCGAGCCAGAGTTAGAGCGGCCCGAGACAGAGTTAGAGCGGCCCGAGACAGAGTTAGAGCGGTCCGAGACAGAGTTAGAGCGGTCCGAGACAGAGTTAGAGCGGTCCGAGACAGAGTTAGAGTGGTCCGTTAGAGCGGTCTGAGACAGAGTTAGAGCGGTCCGAGACAGAGTTAGAGCGGTCCGAGACAGAGTTAGAGTGGTCCGTTAGAGCGGTCTGAGACAGAGTTAGAGCGGTCCGAGACAGAGTTAGAGCGGTCCGAGACAGAGTTAGAGCGGTCCGAGACAGAGTTAGAGCGGTCCGAGACAGAGTTAGAGCGGTCCGAGACAGAGTTAGAGCGGTCCGAGACAGAGTTAGAGCGGTCCGAGACAGAGTTAGAGCGGCCCGAGACAGAGTTAGAGCGGTCCGAGACAGAGTTAGAGCGGTCCGAGACAGAGTTAGAGCGGCCCGAGACAGAGTTAGAGCGGTCCGAGACAGAGTTAGAGCGGCCCGAGACAGAGTTAGAGCGGCCCGAGACAGAGTTAGAGCGGCCCGAGACAGAGTTAGAGCGGTCCGAGACAGAGTTAGAGCGGCCCGAGACAGAGTCAGAGCGGACCGAGACAGAGTCAGAGCGGTCCGAGGCAGAGTCAGAGCGGTCCGAGACAGAGTCAGAGCGGTCCGAGACAGAGTCAGAGCGGTCCGAGACAGAGTCAGAGCGGTCCGAGACAGAGTCAGAGCGGTCCGAGACAGAGTCAGAGCGGTCCGAGACAGAGTCAGAGCGGTCCGAGACAGAGTTAGAGCGGTCTGAGACATCCCGAAACCTTCTGTAGCGCGCGAACAGTTTGAAGAGGACTGGCCACCCCTCATAGCCTGGTTCCTCTCCACCCGGCACAGCCAGAAGAGGACTGGCCACCCCTCATAGCCTGGTACCTCTCCACCCGGCACAGCCAGAAGAGGACTGGTCACCCCTCATAGCCTGGTCCACCTGGCACAGCCAGAAGAGGACTGGCCACCCCTCATAGCCTGGTTCCCCTCTACCCGGCACAGCCAGAAGAGGACTGGCCTCCCCTCATAGCCTGGTTCCTCTCAGGTTTCTTCCTAGGTTCTGGCCTTTCTAGGGAGTTTTTCCTAACCACCGTGCTTCTACACCTGCATTGCTTGCTGTTTGGGGTTTCAGGTTGGGTTTCTGTACAGCACTTTGAGATATCAGCTGATGTACGAAGGGCTTTATAAATACATTTGATTTGATTTGAAGGTAACAGGACCGGGTCTTTATTCTAAACGAATGGAAGTATGGAGGTGTTTTGTCGACCCAGAAAAAGGCTTAAACATGTCTCTTAGATTTATGACAGACACTTAAACACCTTGTTTCTTATGATACATTTCCTTGAACTGACCTTTTGCCATTTCTGTGTTTCTATGGGCTTTAGTAGGACGGGGGGTACCTAAAGGGGTCCTAGAATTCAGCTAAATGATCCCATGGTATGACCAGCTCAAACAATTCCATATGTCATCTCAGCACCCTCCCTCCCCCAGGCATCTTAGACCCTAAATAATTAACAAGCAGGGTTTAAACTGGAGACCTGAGTCTTGTTCGGAGCACTGTGTGCTGGAAAGAGGTGTGTGTGTGTGTGTGTGTGTGTGTGTGTGTGTGTGTGTGTGTGTGTGTGTGTGTGTGTGTGTGTGTGTGTGTGTGTGTGTGATGGGGCGGAACTGGAAAGTCCATTATTTGATCAATGACCAAACCCCACATCACCAGAACACTCACCCAGAGAAGAGGATTGATTGTTCTGGACTGAATAACTAAACTGGTGGTGAAGTGTTAACAAATGGAGCATTCAGAACCAAGTAGAGATAGACAGAGCTGTTTAGAGAAGGGGGGTAGAGACAGAGCTGTTTAGAGAGGGAGAGAGAGGGGGGTGAGACAGAGCTGTTTAGAGAGGGAGAGAGAGGGGGTAGAGACAGAGCTGTTTAGAGAGGGAGAGAGAGAAGGGGGGGTTGAGACAGAGCTGTTTAGAGAGGGAGAGAGAGGGGGGTAGAGACAGAGCTGTTTAGAGAGGGAGAGAGAGAGGGGGTAGAGACAGAGCTGCTTAGAGAGGGAGAGAGAGAGGGGGGTTGAGACAGAGCTGTTTAGAGAGGGAGAGAGAGAGGGGGTAGAGACAGAGCTGTTTAGAGAGGGAGAGAGAGGGGGGGTAGAGACAGAGCTGTTTAGAGAGGGAGAGGGGGGGAGAGACAGAGCTGTTTAGAGAGGGAGAGAGAGGGGGGGTGAGACAGAGCTGCTTAGAGAGGGAGAGAGGGGGGGGTAGTGACAGAGCTGTTTAGAGAGGGAGAGAGAGAGGGGGGGGGTAGAGACAGAGCTGTTTAGAGAGGGAGAGAGAGAGGGGGTGAGACAGAGCTGTTTAGAGAGGGAGAGAGAGGGGGTGAGACAGAGCTGTTTAGAGAGGAGAGAGAGAGGGGGGGTAGAGACAGAGCTGTTTAGAGAGGAGAGAGAGAGGGGGGGGGTAGAGACAGAGCTGTTTAGAGAGGGAGAGAGAGAGGGGGGGTAGAGACAGAGCTGTTTAGAGAGGGAGAGAGAGGGGGGGGTAGAGACAGAGCTGTTTAGAGAGGGAGAGAGAGGGGGGGGTAGAGACAGAGCTGTTTAGAGAGGGAGAGAGAGGGGGTAGTGACAGAGCTGTTTAGAGAGGGAGACTGAGAAGGGGGGTAGAGACAGAGCTGTTTAGAGAGGGAGAGAGAGAGGGGGTGAGACAGAGCTGTTTAGAGAGGGAGAGAGAAGGGGGTGAGACAGAGCTGTTTAGAGAGGGAGAGAGAGAGGGGGGGTGAGACAGAGCTGTTTAGAGAGGGAGAGAGAGAAGGGGGTGAGACAGAGCTGTTTAGAGAGGGAGAGAGAGAAGGGGGGGTGAGACGGAGCTGTTTAGAGAGGGGAGAGAGAGGGGGTATAGAGACAGAGCTGTTTAGAGAGGGAGAGAGAGGGGGTAGAGACAGAGCTGCTTAGAGAGGGAGAGAGAGAAGGGGGTGAGACAGAGCTGTTTAGAGAGGGAGAGAGAGAGGGGGTATAGAGACAGAGCTGTTTAGAGAGGGAGAGAGAGGGGGGGTAGAGACAGAGCTGTTTAGAGAGGGTAGAGAGAGGGGGGTGAGACAGAGCTGTTTAGAGAGGGAGAGAGAGAGGGGGTAGTGACAGAGCTGTTTAGAGAGGGAGAAAGAGGGGGGGTAGAGACAGAGCTGTTTAGAGAGGGAGAGAGAGAAGGGGGTAGAGACAGAGCTGTTTAGAGAGGGAGAGAGAGAAGGGGGTAGAGACAGAGCTGTTTAGAGAGGGAGAGAGAGAAGGGGGGGGTAGAGACAGAGCTGTTTAGAGAGGGAGAGAGAGGGGGGTAGAGACAGAGCTGTTTAGAGAGGGAGAGAGAGAGGGGGGGGTGAGACAGAGCTGTTGAGACAGAGAAGGGGGTATAGAGAGAGCTGTTCAGGATAGAGAGAGGGGGGTATAGAGAGAGCTGTTTAGAGAGGGAGAGAGAGGGGGTAAAGACAGAGCTGTTTAGAGAGAGAAGGGGGGGTATAGAGAGAGCTGTTCAGGATAGAGATAGAAAGAGAGGGGGTAGAGAGAGACCTGTTCAGGATAGAGATAGAGAGAGAGGGGGGTACTGTGTTACTGTACCCTGTCCTACCTTGTTACTGTGTTACTGTACCCTGTCCTGCTGTGTTGCTGTACCCTGTCCTGCTGTGTTACTGTACCCTGTCCTACTGTGTTACTGTACCCTGTCCTACTGTGTTACTGTACCCTGTCCTGCTGTGTTACTGTACCCTGTCCTGCTGTGTTACTGTACCCTGTCCTGCTGTGTTACTGTACCCTGTCCTGCTGTGTTACTGTACCCTGTCCTGCTGTGTTACTATACCCTGTCCTGCTGTGTTACTGTACCCTGTCCTACTGTGTTACTGTACCCTGTCCTGCTGTGTTACTGAACCCTGTCCTGCTGTGTTACTGAACCCTGTCCTGCTGTGTTACTGTGTTACTGTACCCTGTCCTGCTGTGTTACTGTACCCTGTCCTGCTGTGTTACTGTACCCTGTCCTGCTGTGTTACTGTACCCTGTCCTGCTGTGTTACTGTGTTACTGTACTCTGTCCTGCTGTGTTACTGAACCATGTCATGCTGTGTTACTGTACCCTGTCCTGCTGTGTTACTGTGTTACTGAACCCTGTCCTGCTGTGTTACTGTACCCTGTCCTGCTGTGTTACTGTGTTACTGAACCCTGTCCTGCTGTGTTACTGTACCCTGGCCTGCTGTGTTACTGTGATACTGTACCCTGGCCTGCTGTGTTACTGTACCCTGGCCTGCTGTGTTACTGTACCCTGTCCTGCTGTGTTACTGTGTTACTGAACCCTGTCCTGCTGTGTTACTGTACCCTGGCCTGCTGTCTTTCTGTGTTACTGTACCCTGGCATGCTGTGTTACTGTGTTACTGTACCCTGTCCTGCTGTGTTACTGTGTTACTGTACCCTGTCCTACTGTGTTACTGTACCCTGTCCTGCTGTGTTACTGTGTTACTGTACCCTGTCCTACTGTGTTACTGTGTTACTGTACCCTGTCCTGCTGTGTTACTGTACCCTGTCCTGCTGTGTTACTGTGTTACTGTACCCTGTCCTACTGTGTTACTGTGTTACTGTACCCTGTCCTGCTGTGTTACTGTGTTACTGTACCCTGTCCTACTGTGTTACTGTGTTACTGTACCCTGTCCTGCTGTGTTACTGTGTTACTGTACCCTGTCCTGCTGTGTTACTATACCCTGTCCTGCTGTGTTACTGTACCCTGTCCCGCTGTGTTACTGTGTTACTGTACCCTGTCCTACTGTGTTACTGTGTTACTGTACCCTGTCCTGCTGTGTTACTGTACCCTGTCCTACTGTGTTACTGTACCCTGTCCTGCTGTGTTACTATACCCTGTCCTGCTGTGTTACTGTGTTACTGTACCCTGTCCTACTGTGTTACTGTGTTACTGTACCCTGGCCTGCTGTGTTACTGTACCCTGTCCTGCTGTGTTACTATACCCTGGCCTGCTGTGTTACTGTACCCTGTCCTGCTGTGTTACTGTACCCTGGCCTGCTGTGTTACTGTACCCTGTCCTGCTGTGTTACTGTGTTACTGTACCCTGGCCTGCTGTGTTACTGTGTTACTGTACCCTGTCCTGCTGTGTTACTGTGTTACTGTACCCTGGCCTGCTGTGTTACTGTACCCTGTCCTGCTGTGTTACTATACCCTGGCCTGCTGTGTTACTATACCCTGGCCTGCTGTGTTACTGTACCCTGTCCTGCTGTGTTACTGTACCCTGGCCTGCTGTGTTACTGTACCCTGTCCTGCTGTGTTACTGTGTTACTGTACCCTGGCCTGCTGTGTTACTGTACCCTGGCCTGCTGTGTTACTGTACCCTGGTCTGCTGTGTTACTGTGTTACTGTACCCTGTGCTGCTGTGTTACTGTGTTACTGTACCCTGTCCTGCTGTGTTACTGTACCCTGTCCTGCTGTGTTACTGTACCCTGGCCTGCTGTGTTACTGTACCCTGTCCTGCTGTGTTACTGTACCCTGGTCTGCTGTGTTACTGTACCCTGTCCTGCTGTGTTACTGTACCCTGTCCTGCTGTGTTACTGTGCTACTGTACCCTGTCCTGCTGTGTTACTGTACCCTGTCCTGCTGTGTTACTGTACCCTGGCCTGCTGTGTTACTGTACCCTGTCCTGCTGTGTTACTATACCCTGGCCTGCTGTGTTACTATACCCTGGCCTGCTGTGTTACTGTACCCTGTCCTGCTGTGTTACTGTACCCTGGCCTGCTGTGTTACTCTACCCTGTCCTGCTGTGTTACTGTACCCTGGCCTGCTGTGTTACTGTACCCTGGCCTGCTGTGTTACTGTACCCTGTCCTGCTGTGTTACTGTACCCTGGTCTGCTGTGTTACTGTGTTACTGTACCCTGCCCTGCTGTGTTACTGTACCCTGTCCTGCTGTGTTACTGTACCCTGTCCTGCTGTGTTACTGTACCCTGGCCTGCTGTGTTACTGTACCCTGTCCTGCTGTGTTACTGTACCCTGGTCTGCTGTGTTACTGTGTTACTGTACCCTGCCCTGCTGTGTTACTGTACCCTGTCCTGCTGTGTTACTGTACCCTGTCCTGCTGTGTTACTGTACCCTGTCCTGCTGTGTTACTGTACCCTGTCCTGCTGTGTTACTGTACCCTGTCCTGCTGTGTTACTGTACCCTGTCCTGCTGTGTTACTGTACCCTGTCCTGCTGTGTTACTATACCCTGTCCTGCTGTGTTACTGTACCCTGTCCTACTGTGTTAATGTACCCTGTCCTGCTGTGTTACTGAACCCTGTCCTGCTGTGTTACTGAACCCTGTCCTGCTGTGTTACTGTGTTACTGTACCCTGTCCTGCTGTGTTACTGTACCCTGTCCTGCTGTGTTACTGTACCCTGTCCTGCTGTGTTACTGTACCCTGTCCTGCTGTGTTACTGTGTTACTGTACCCTGTCCTGCTGTGTTACTGAACCATGTCATGCTGTGTTACTGTACCCTGTCCTGCTGTGTTACTGTGTTACTGAACCCTGTCCTGCTGTGTTACTGTACCCTGTCCTGCTGTGTTACTGTGTTACTGAACCCTGTCCTGCTGTGTTACTGTACCCTGGCCTGCTGTGTTACTGTGTTACTGTACCCTGGCCTGCTGTGTTACTGTACCCTGGCCTGCTGTGTTACTGTACCCTGTCCTGCTGTGTTACTGTGTTACTGAACCCTGTCCTGCTGTGTTACTGTACCCTGGCCTGCTGTCTTACTGTGTTACTGTACCCTGGCTTGCTGTGTTACTGTGTTACTGTACCCTGTCCTGCTGTGTTACTGTGTTACTGTACCCTGTCCTGCTGTGTTACTGTACCCTGTCCTGCTGTGTTACTGTGTTACTGTACCCTGTCCTACTGTGTTACTGTGTTACTGTACCCTGTTCTACTGTGTTACTGTACCCTGTCCTGCTGTGTTACTGTGTTACTGTACCCTGTCCTGCTGTGTTACTGTGTTACTGTACCCTGTCCTGCTGTGTTACTGTGTTACTGTACCCTGTCCTACTGTGTTACTGTGTTACTGTACCCTGTCCTGCTGTGTTACTGTGTTACTGTACCCTGTCCTGCTGTGTTACTATACCCTGTCCTGCTGTGTTACTGTACCCTGTCCTGCTGTGTTACTGTGTTACTGAACCCTGTCCTGCTGTGTTACTGTACCCTGTCCTGCTGTGTTACTGTGTTACTGTACCCTGTCCTACTGTGTTACTGTACCCTGTCCTGCTGTGTTACTGTGTTACTGTACCCTGTCCTGCTGTGTTACTATACCCTGTCCTGCTGTGTTACTGTACCCTGTCCTGCTGTGTTACTGTGTTACTGTACCCTGTCCTACTGTGTTACTGTGTTACTGTACCCTGTCCTGCTGTGTTACTGTACCCTGTCCTACTGTGTTACTGTACCCTGTCCTGCTGTGTTACTGTACCCTGTCCTGCTGTGTTACTGTGTTACTGTACCCTGTCCTACTGTGTTACTGTGTTACTGTACCCTGGCCTGCTGTGTTACTGTACCCTGTCCTGCTGTGTTACTATACCCTGGCCTGCTGTGTTACTGTACCCTGTCCTGCTGTGTTACTGTACCCTGGCCTGCTGTGTTACTGTACCCTGTCCTGCTGTGTTACTGTGTTACTGTACCCTGGCCTGCTGTGTTACTGTGTTACTGTACCCTGTCCTGCTGTGTTACTGTGTTACTGTACCCTGGCCTGCTGTGTTACTGTACCCTGTCCTGCTGTGTTACTATACCCTGGCCTGCTGTGTTACTATACCCTGGCCTGCTGTGTTACTGTACCCTGTCCTGCTGTGTTACTGTACCCTGGCCTGCTGTGTTACTGTACCCTGTCCTGCTGTGTTACTGTGTTACTGTACCCTGGCCTGCTGTGTTACTGTGTTACTGTACCCTGTCCTACTGTGTTACTGTACCCTGGCCTGCTGTGTTACTGTACCCTGTCCTGCTGTGTTACTATACCCTGGCCTGCTGTGTTACTATACCCTGGCCTGCTGTGTTACTGTACCCTGTCCTGCTGTGTTACTGTACCCTGGCCTGCTGTGTTACTCTACCCTGTCCTGCTGTGTTACTGTGTTACTGTACCCTGTCCTGCTGTGTTACTGTACCCTGGCCTGCTGTGTTACTGTACCCTGGTCTGCTGTGTTACTGTGTTACTGTACCCTGTGCTGCTGTGTTACTGTGTTACTGTACCCTGTCCTGCTGTGTTACTGTACCCTGTCCTGCTGTGTTACTGTACCCTGGCCTGCTGTGTTACTGTACCCTGTCCTGCTGTGTTACTGTACCCTGGTCTGCTGTGTTACTGTACCCTGTCCTGCTGTGTTACTGTACCCTGTCCTGCTGTGTTACTGTGCTACTGTACCCTGTCCTGCTGTGTTACTGTACCCTGTCCTGCTGTGTTACTGTACCCTGGCCTGCTGTGTTACTGTACCCTGTCCTGCTGTGTTACTATACCCTGGCCTGCTGTGTTACTATACCCTGGCCTGCTGTGTTACTGTACCCTGTCCTGCTGTGTTACTGTACCCTGGCCTGCTGTGTTACTCTACCCTGTCCTGCTGTGTTACTGTACCCTGGCCTGCTGTGTTACTGTACCCTGGCCTGCTGTGTTACTGTACCCTGTCCTGCTGTGTTACTGTACCCTGGTCTGCTGTGTTACTGTGTTACTGTACCCTGCCCTGCTGTGTTATTGTACCCTGTCCTGCTGTGTTACTGTACCCTGTCCTGCTGTGTTACTGTACCCTGGCCTGCTGTGTTACTGTACCCTGTCCTGCTGTGTTACTGTACCCTGGTCTGCTGTGTTACTGTGTTACTGTACCCTGCCCTGCTGTGTTACTGTACCCTGTCCTGCTGTGTTACTGTACCCTGTCCTGCTGTGTTACTGTACCCTGTCCTGCTGTGTTACTGTACCCTGTCCTGCTGTGTTACTGTACCCTGTCCTGCTGTGTTACTGTACCCTGTCCTGCTGTGTTACTGTACCCTGTCCTGCTGTGTTACTGAACCCTGTCCTGCTGTGTTACTGAACCCTGTCCTGCTGTGTTACTGTGTTACTGTACCCTGTCCTGCTGTGTTACTGTACCCTGTCCTGCTGTGTTACTGTACCCTGTCCTGCTGTGTTACTGTACCCTGTCCTGCTGTGTTACTGTGTTACTGTACCCTGTCCTGCTGTGTTACTGAACCATGTCATGCTGTGTTACTGTACCCTGTCCTGCTGTGTTACTGTGTTACTGAACCCTGTCCTGCTGTGTTACTGTACCCTGTCCTGCTGTGTTACTGTGTTACTGAACCCTGTCCTGCTGTGTTACTGTACCCTGGCCTGCTGTGTTACTGTGTTACTGTACCCTGGCCTGCTGTGTTACTGTACCCTGGCCTGCTGTGTTACTGTACCCTGTCCTGCTGTGTTACTGTGTTACTGAACCCTGTCCTGCTGTGTTACTGTACCCTGGCCTGCTGTCTTACTGTGTTACTGTACCCTGTCCTGCTGTTTTACTGTGTTACTCTACCCTGTCCTGCTGTGTTACTGTGTTACTGTACCCTGTCCTACTGTGTTACTGTACCCTGTCCTGCTGTGTTACTGTGTTACTGTACCCTGTACTACTGTGTTACTGTGTTACTGTACCCTGTCCTACTGTGTTACTGTACCCTGTCCTGCTGTGTTACTGTGTTACTGTACCCTGTCCTACTGTGTTACTGTACCCTGTCCTGCTGTGTTACTGTGTTACTGTACCCTGTCCTACTGTGTTACTGTGTTACTGTACCCTGTCCTACTGTGTTACTGTGTTACTGTACCCTGTCCTACTGTGTTACTGTACCCTGTCCTGCTGTGTTACTGTACCCTGTCCTACTGTGTTACTGTGTTACTGAACCCTGTCCTACTGTGTTACTGTACCCTGTCCTGCTGTGTTACTGTGTTACTGTAACCTGGCCTGCTGTGTTACTGTACCCTGTCCTGCTGTGTTACTGTGTTACTGTACCCTGTCCTGCTGTGTTACTGTACCCTGTCCTGCTGTGTTACTGTACCCTGTCCTACTGTGTTGCTGTGTTACTGTACCCTGTCCTACTGTGTTACTGTGTTACTGTACACTGTTCTACTGTGTTACTGTACCCTGTCCTGCGGTGTTACTGTGTTACTGTACCCTGTCCTGCTGTGTTACTGTACCCTGTCCTACTGTGTTACTGTGTTACTGTACCCTGTCCCTGTGTTACTGTGTTACTGTACCCTGGCCTGCTGTGTTACTGTACCCTGTCCTGCTGTGTTACTATACCCTGGCCTGCTGTGTTACTGTACCCTGTCCTGCTGTGTTACTGTACCCTGGCCTGCTGTGTTACTGTACCCTGTCCTGCTGTGTTACTGTGTTACTGTACCCTGGCCTGCTGTGTTACTACTGTACCCTGTCCTGCTGTGTTACTGTGTTACTGTACCCTGGCCTGCTGTGTTACTGTACCCTGTCCTGCTGTGTTACTATACCCTGTCCTGCTGTGTTACTGTGTTACTGTACCCTGTCCTGCTGTGTTACTGTTACCCTGTCCTGCTGTGTTACTGTACCCTGTCCTGCTGTGTTACTGTTACTGTACCCTGGCCTGCTGTGTTACTGTACCCTGGCCTGCTGTGTTACTGTACCCTGGTCCTGCTGTGTTACTGTGTTACTGTACCCTGTGCTGCTGTGTTACTGTGTTACTGTACCCTGTCCTGCTGTGTTACTGTACCCTGTCCTGCTGTGTTACTGTACCCTGGCCTGCTGTATTACTGTACCCTGTCCTGCTGTGTTACTGTACCCTGGTCTGTGTTACTGTACCCTGTCCTGCTGTGTTACTGTACCCTGTCCTGCTGTGTTACTGTGTTACTGTCCTGCTGTGTTACTGTACCCTGTCCTGCTGTGTTACTGTACCCTGGCCTGCTGTGTTACTGTACCCTGTCCTGCTGTGTTACTATACCCTGGCCTGCTGTGTTACTATACCCTGGCCTGCTGTGTTACTGTACCCTGTCCTGCTGTGTTACTGTACCCTGGCCTGCTGTGTTACTGTACCCTGTCCTGCTGTGTTACTGTACCCTGGCCTGCTGTGTTACTGTACCCTGGCCTGCTGTGTTACTGTACCCTGGTCCTGTGTTACTGTGTTACTGTACCCTGTCCTGCTGTGTTACTGTGTTACCCTGTCCTGCTGTGTTACTGTACCCTGTCCTGCTGTGTTACTGTACCCTGGCCTGCTGTGTTACTGTACCCTGTCCTGCTGTGTTACTGTACCCTGGTCTGCTGTGTTACTGTGTTACTGTACCCTGCCCTGCTGTGTTACTGTACCCTGTCCTGCTGTGTTACTGTACCCTGTCCTGCTGTGTTACTGTACCCTGTCCTGCTGTGTTACTGTGTTACTGTACCCTGTCCTGCTGTGTACCCTGGCCTGCAGTGTTACTGTACCCTGTCCTGCTGTGCTGTGTTACTGTACCCTGTCCTGCTGTGTTACTGTGTTACTGTACCCTGGCCTGCTGTGTTACTGTACCCTGGCCTGCTGTGTTACTGTACCCTGGTCTGCTGTGTTACTGTGTTACTGTACCCTGGCCTGCTGTGTTACTGTACCCTGGTCCTGCTGTGTTACTGTACCCTGGTCTGCTGTGTTACTGTACCCTGTCCTGCTGTGTTACTGTACCCTGTCCTGCTGTGTTACTGTGCTACTGTACCCTGTCCTGCTGTGTTACTGTACCCTGTCCTGCTGTGTTACTGTACCCTGGCCTGCTGTGTTACTGTACCCTGTCCTGCTGTGTTACTATACCCTGGCCTGCTGTGTTACTATACCCTGGCCTGCTGTGTTACTGTACCCTGTCCTGCTGTGTTACTGTACCCTGGCCTGCTGTGTTACCTACCCTGTCCTGCTGTGTTACCCTGGCCTGCTGTGTTACTGTACCCTGGCCTGCTGTGTTACTGTACCCTGTCCTGCTGTGTTACTGTACCCTGGCCTGCTGTGTTACTGTACCCTGGCCTGCTGTGTTACTGTACCCTGTCCTGCTGTGTTACTGTACCCTGGTCTGCTGTGTTACTGTGTTACTGTACCCTGCCCTGCTGTGTTACTGTACCCTGTCCTGCTGTGTTACTGTACCCTGTCCTGCTGTGTTACTGTACCCTGGCCTGCTGTGTTACTGTACCCTGTCCTGCTGTGTTACTGTACCCTGGTCCTGCTGTGTTACTGTACCCTGCCCTGCTGTGTTACTGTACCCTGTCCTGCTGTGTTACTGTACCCTGTCCTGCTGTGTTACTGTACCCTGGCCTGCTGTGTTACTGTACCCTGTCCTGCTGTGTTACTGTACCCTGGTCTGCTGTGTTACTGTGTTACTGTACCCTGCCCTGCTGTGTTACTGTACCCTGTCCTGCTGTGTTACTGTACCCTGTCCTGCTGTGTTACTGTACCCTGTCCTGCTGTGTTACTGTACCCTGTCCTGCTGTGTTACTGTACCCTGTCCTGCTGTGTTACTGTACCCTGTCCTGCTGTGTTACTATACCCTGTCCTGCTGTGTTACTGTACCCTGTCCTACTGTGTTACTGTACCCTGTCCTGCTGTGTTACTGAACCCTGTCCTGCTGTGTTACTGAACCCTGTCCTGCTGTGTTACTGTGTTACTGTACCCTGTCCTGCTGTGTTACTGTACCCTGTCCTGCTGTGTTACTGTACCCTGTCCTGCTGTGTTACTGTACCCTGTCCTGCTGTGTTACTGTGTTACTGTACCCTGTCCTGCTGTGTTACTGAACCATGTCATGCTGTGTTACTGTACCCTGTCCTGCTGTGTTACTGTGTTACTGAACCCTGTCCTGCTGTGTTACTGTACCCTGTCCTGCTGTGTTACTGTGTTACTGAACCCTGTCCTGCTGTGTTACTGTACCCTGGCCTGCTGTGTTACTGTGTTACTGTACCCTGGCCTGCTGTGTTACTGTACCCTGGCCTGCTGTGTTACTGTACCCTGTCCTGCTGTGTTACTGTGTTACTGAACCCTGTCCTGCTGTGTTACTGTACCCTGGCCTGCTGTCTTACTGTGTTACTGTACCCTGGCTTGCTGTGTTACTGTGTTACTGTACCCTGTCCTGCTGTGTTACTGTGTTACTGTACCCTGTCCTGCTGTGTTACTGTACCCTGTCCTGTTTTGTTACTGTGTTACTGTACCCTGTCCTACTATGTTACTGTGTTACTGTACCCTGTCCTGCTGTGTTACTGTACCCTGTCCTGCTGTGTTACTGTGTTACTGTACCCTGTCCTACTGTGTTACTGTGTTACTGTACCCTGTCCTGCTGTGTTACTGTGTTACTGTACCCTGTCCTACTGTGTTACTGTGTTACTGTACCCTGTCCTGCTGTGTTACTGTGTTACTGTACCCTGTCCTGCTGTGTTACTATACCCTGTCCTGCTGTGTTACTGTACCCTGTCCTGCTGTGTTACTGTGTTACTGAACCCTGTCCTGCTGTGTTACTGTACCCTGTCCTGCTGTGTTACTGTGTTACTGTACCCTGTCCTACTGTGTTACTGTACCCTGTCCTGCTGTGTTACTGTGTTACTGTACCCTGTCCTGCTGTGTTACTATACCCTGTCCTGCTGTGTTACTGTACCCTGTCCTGCTGTGTTACTGTGTTACTGTACCCTGTCCTACTGTGTTACTGTGTTACTGTACCCTGTCCTGCTGTGTTACTGTACCCTGTCCTACTGTGTTACTGTACCCTGTCCTGCTGTGTTACTGTACCCTGTCCTGCTGTGTTACTGTGTTACTGTACCCTGTCCTACTGTGTTACTGTGTTACTGTACCCTGGCCTGCTGTGTTACTGTACCCTGTCCTGCTGTGTTACTATACCCTGGCCTGCTGTGTTACTGTACCCTGTCCTGCTGTGTTACTGTACCCTGGCCTGCTGTGTTACTGTACCCTGTCCTGCTGTGTTACTGTGTTACTGTACCCTGGCCTGCTGTGTTACTGTGTTACTGTACCCTGTCCTGCTGTGTTACTGTGTTACTGTACCCTGGCCTGCTGTGTTACTGTACCCTGTCCTGCTGTGTTACTTACCCTGGCCTGCTGTGTTACTATACCCTGGCCTGCTGTGTTACTGTACCCTGTCCTGCTGTGTTACTGTACCCTGGCCTGCTGTGTTACTGTACCCTGTCCTGCTGTGTTACTGTGTTACTGTACCCTGGCCTGCTGTGTTACTGTGTTACTGTACCCTGTCCTGCTGTGTTACTGTGTTACTGTACCCTGGCCTGCTGTGTTACTGTACCCTGTTCTGCTGTGTTACTATACCCTGGCCTGCTGTGTTACTATACCCTGGCCTGCTGTGTTACTGTACCCTGTCCTGCTGTGTTACTGTACCCTGGCCTGCTGTGTTACTGTACCCTGTCCTGCTGTGTTACTGTGTTACTGTACCCTGGCCTGCTGTGTTACTGTACCCTGGCCTGCTGTGTTACTGTACCCTGGTCTGCTGTGTTACTGTGTTACTGTACCCTGTGCTGCTGTGTTACTGTGTTACTGTACCCTGTCCTGCTGTGTTACTGTACCCTGTCCTGCTGTGTTACTGTACCCTGGCCTGCTGTGTTACTGTACCCTGTCCTGCTGTGTTACTGTACCCTGGTCTGCTGTGTTACTGTACCCTGTCCTGCTGTGTTACTGTACCCTGTCCTGCTGTGTTACTGTGCTACTGTACCCTGTCCTGCTGTGTTACTGTACCCTGTCCTGCTGTGTTACTGTACCCTGGCCTGCTGTGTTACTGTACCCTGTCCTGCTGTGTTACTATACCCTGGCCTGCTGTGTTACTATACCCTGGCCTGCTGTGTTACTGTACCCTGTCCTGCTGTGTTACTGTACCCTGGCCTGCTGTGTTACTCTACCCTGTCCTGCTGTGTTACTGTACCCTGGCCTGCTGTGTTACTGTACCCTGGCCTGCTGTGTTACTGTACCCTGTCCTGCTGTGTTACTGTACCCTGGTCTGCTGTGTTACTGTGTTACTGTACCCTGCCCTGCTGTGTTACTGTACCCTGTCCTGCTGTGTTACTGTACCCTGTCCTGCTGTGTTACTGTACCCTGGCCTGCTGTGTTACTGTACCCTGTCCTGCTGTGTTACTGTACCCTGGTCTGCTGTGTTACTGTGTTACTGTACCCTGCCCTGCTGTGTTACTGTACCCTGTCCTGCTGTGTTACTGTACCCTGTCCTGCTGTGTTACTGTACCCTGTCCTGCTGTGTTACTGTACCCTGTCCTGCTGTGTTACTATACCCTGTCCTGTGTTACTGTGTTACTGTGTTACTGTACCCTGTCCTGCTGTGTTACTGAACCCTGTCCTGCTGTGTTACTGAACCCTGTCCTGCTGTGTTACTGTGTTACTGTACCCTGTCCTGCTGTGTTACTGTACCCTGTCCTGCTGTGTTACTGTACCCTGTCCTGCTGTGTTACTGTACCCTGTCCTGCTGTGTTACTGTGTTACTGTACCCTGTCCTGCTGTGTTACTGAACCATGTCATGCTGTGTTACTGTACCCTGTCCTGCTGTGTTACTGTGTTACTGAACCCTGTCCTGCTGTGTTACTGTACCCTGTCCTGCTGTGTTACTGTGTTACTGAACCCTGTCCTGCTGTGTTACTGTACCCTGGCCTGCTGTGTTACTGTGTTACTGTACCCTGGCCTGCTGTGTTACTGTACCCTGGCCTGCTGTGTTACTGTACCCTGTCCTGCTGTGTTACTGTGTTACTGAACCCTGTCCTGCTGTGTTACTGTACCCTGGCCTGCTGTCTTACTGTGTTACTGTACCCTGGCTTGCTGTGTTACTGTGTTACTGTACCCTGTCCTGCTGTGTTACTGTGTTACTGTACCCTGTCCTGCTGTGTTACTGTACCCTGTCCTACTGTGTTACTGTACCCTGTCCTACTGTGTTACTGTGTTACTGTACCCTGTCCTGCTGTGTTACTGTACCCTGTCCTGCTGTGTTACTGTGTTACTGTACCCTGTCCTACTGTGTTACTGTGTGACTGTACCCTGTCCTACTGTGTTACTGTGTTACTGTACCCTGTCCTACTGTGTTACTGTGTGACTGTACCCTGTCCTACTGTGTTACTGTGTTACTGTACCCTGTCCTGCTGTGTTACTGTACCCTGGCCTGCTGTGTTACTGTACCCTGTCCTGCTGTGTTACTGTGTTACTGTACCCTGTCCTACTGTGTTACTGTACCCTGTCCTGCTGTGTTACTGTGTTACTGTACCCTGTCCTACTGTGTTACTGTACCCTGTCCTGCTGTGTTACTGTGTTACTGTACCCTGTCCTGCTGTGTTACTATACCCTGTCCTGCTGTGTTACTGTACCCTGTCCTGCTGTGTTACTGTGTTACTGTACCCTGTCCTACTGTGTTACTGTGTTACTGTACCCTGTCCTGCTGTGTTACTGTACCCTGTCCTACTGTGTTACTGTACCCTGTCCTGCTGTGTTACTGTACCCTGTCCTGCTGTGTTACTGTGTTACTGTACCCTGTCCTACTGTGTTACTGTGTTACTGTACCCTGGCCTGCTGTGTTACTGTACCCTGTCCTGCTGTGTTACTATACCCTGGCCTGCTGTGTTACTGTACCCTGTCCTGCTGTGTTACTGTACCCTGTCCTGCTGTGTTACTGTACCCTGTCCTGCTGTGTTACTATACCCTGCCTGCTGTGTTACTATACCCTGGCCTGCTGTGTTACTGTACCCTGTCCTGCTGTGTTACTGTACCCTGGCCTGCTGTGTTACCTACCCTGTCCTGCTGTGTTACTGTACCCTGGCCTGCTGTGTTACTGTACCCTGTCCTGCTGTGTTACTGTACCCTGTCCCTGTGTTACTGTACCCTGGCCTGCTGTGTTACTGTACCCTGGCCTGCTGTGTTACTGTACCCTGTCCTGCTGTGTTACTGTACCCTGGTCTGCTGTGTTACTGTGTTACTGTACCCTGCCCTGCTGTGTTACTGTACCCTGTCCTGCTGTGTTACTGTACCCTGTCCTGCTGTGTTACTGTACCCTGGCCTGCTGTGTTACTGTACCCTGTCCTGCTGTGTTACTGTACCCTGGTCTGCTGTGTTACTGTGTTACTGTACCCTGCCCTACTGTGTTACTGTACCCTGTCCTGCTGTGTTACTGTACCCTGTCCTGCTGTGTTACTGTACCCTGGCCTGCTGTGTTACTGTACCCTGTCCTGCTGTGTTACTGTACCCTGTCTGCTGTGTTACTGTGTTACTGTACCCTGCCCTGCTGTGTTACTGTACCCTGTCCTGCTGTGTTACTGTACCCTGTCCTGCTGTGTTACTGTACCCTGTCCTGCTGTGTTACTGTACCCTGTCCTGCTGTGTTACTGTACCCTGTCCTGCTGTGTTACTGTACCCTGTCCTGCTGTGTTACTGTACCCTGTCCTGCTGTGTTACTGTACCCTGTCCTACTGTGTTACTGTACCCTGTCCTGCTGTGTTACTGAACCCTGTCCTGCTGTGTTACTGAACCCTGTCCTGCTGTGTTACTGTGTTACTGTACCCTGTCCTGCTGTGTTACTGTACCCTGTCCTGCTGTGTTACTGTACCCTGTCCTGCTGTGTTACTGTACCCTGTCCTGCTGTGTTACTGTGTTACTGTACCCTGTCCTGCTGTGTTACTGAACCATGTCATGCTGTGTTACTGTACCCTGTCCTGCTGTGTTACTGTGTTACTGAACCCTGTCCTGCTGTGTTACTGTACCCTGTCCTGCTGTGTTACTGTGTTACTGAACCCTGTCCTGCTGTGTTACTGTACCCTGGCCTGCTGTGTTACTGTGTTACTGTACCCTGGCCTGCTGTGTTACTGTACCCTGGCCTGCTGTGTTACTGTACCCTGTCCTGCTGTGTTACTGTGTTACTGAACCCTGTCCTGCTGTGTTACTGTACCCTGGCCTGCTGTCTTACTGTGTTACTGTACCCTGGCTTGCTGTGTTACTGTGTTACTGTACCCTGTCCTGCTGTGTTACTGTGTTACTGTACCCTGTCCTGCTTTGTTACTGTACCCTGTCCTACTGTGTTACTGTACCCTGTCCTACTATGTTACTGTGTTACTGTACCCTGTCCTGCTGTGTTACTGTACCCTGTCCTGCTGTGTTACTGTGTTACTGTACCCTGTCCTACTGTGTTACTGTGTTACTGTACCCTGTCCTGCTGTGTTACTGTGTTACTGTACCCTGTCCTACTGTGTTACTGTGTTACTGTACCCTGTCCTGCTGTGTTACTGTGTTACTGTACCCTGTCCTGCTGTGTTACTGTACCCTGTCCTGCTGTGTTACTGTACCCTGTCCTGCTGTGTTACTGTGTTACTGTACCCTGTCCTGCTGTGTTACTGTACCCTGTCCTGCTGTGTTACTGTGTTACTGTACCCTGTCCTGCTGTGTTACTGTACCCTGTCCTGCTGTGTTACTGTGTTACTGTACCCTGTCCTGCTGTGTTACTGTACCCTGTCCTGCTGTGTTACTGTACCCTGTCCTGCTGTGTTACTGTGTTACTGTACCCTGTCCTACTGTGTTACTGTGTTACTGTACCCTGTCCTGCTGTGTTACTGTACCCTGTCCTACTGTGTTACTGTACCCTGTCCTGCTGTGTTACTGTACCCTGTCCTGCTGTGTTACTGTGTTACTGCACCCTGTCCTACTGTGTTACTGTGTTACTGTACCCTGGCCTGCTGTGTTACTGTACCCTGTCCTGCTGTGTTACTATACCCTGGCCTGCTGTGTTACTGTACCCTGTCCTGCTGTGTTACTGTACCCTGGCCTGCTGTGTTACTGTACCCTGTCCTGCTGTGTTACTGTGTTACTGTACCCTGGCCTGCTGTGTTACTGTGTTACTGTACCCTGTCCTGCTGTGTTACTGTGTTACTGTACCCTGGCCTGCTGTGTTACTGTACCCTGTCCTGCTGTGTTACTATACCCTGGCCTGCTGTGTTACTATACCCTGGCCTGCTGTGTTACTGTACCCTGTCCTGCTGTGTTACTGTACCCTGGCCTGCTGTGTTACTGTACCCTGTCCTGCTGTGTTACTGTGTTACTGTACCCTGGCCTGCTGTGTTACTGTGTTACTGTACCCTGTCCTGCTGTGTTACTGTGTTACTGTACCCTGGCCTGCTGTGTTACTGTACCCTGTTCTGCTGTGTTACTATACCCTGGCCTGCTGTGTTACTATACCCTGGCCTGCTGTGTTACTGTACCCTGTCCTGCTGTGTTACTGTACCCTGGCCTGCTGTGTTACTGTACCCTGTCCTGCTGTGTTACTGTGTTACTGTACCCTGGCCTGCTGTGTTACTGTACCCTGGCCTGCTGTGTTACTGTACCCTGGTCTGCTGTGTTACTGTGTTACTGTACCCTGTGCTGCTGTGTTACTGTGTTACTGTACCCTGTCCTGCTGTGTTACTGTACCCTGTCCTGCTGTGTTACTGTACCCTGGCCTGCTGTGTTACTGTACCCTGTCCTGCTGTGTTACTGTACCCTGGTCTGCTGTGTTACTGTACCCTGTCCTGCTGTGTTACTGTACCCTGTCCTGCTGTGTTACTGTGCTACTGTACCCTGTCCTGCTGTGTTACTGTACCCTGTCCTGCTGTGTTACTGTACCCTGTCCTGCTGTGTTACTGTACCCTGTCCTGCTGTGTTACTATACCCTGGCCTGCTGTGTTACTATACCCTGGCCTGCTGTGTTACTGTACCCTGTCCTGCTGTGTTACTGTACCCTGGCCTGCTGTGTTACTCTACCCTGTCCTGCTGTGTTACTGTACCCTGGCCTGCTGTGTTACTGTACCCTGGCCTGCTGTGTTACTGTACCCTGTCCTGCTGTGTTACTGTACCCTGGTCTGCTGTGTTACTGTGTTACTGTACCCTGCCCTGCTGTGTTACTGTACCCTGTCCTGCTGTGTTACTGTACCCTGTCCTGCTGTGTTACTGTACCCTGGCCTGCTGTGTTACTGTACCCTGTCCTGCTGTGTTACTGTACCCTGGTCTGCTGTGTTACTGTGTTACTGTACCCTGCCCTGCTGTGTTACTGTACCCTGTCCTGCTGTGTTACTGTACCCTGTCCTGCTGTGTTACTGTACCCTGTCCTGCTGTGTTACTGTACCCTGTCCTGCTGTGTTACTATACCCTGTCCTGCTGTGTTACTGTACCCTGTCCTACTGTGTTACTGTACCCTGTCCTGCTGTGTTACTGAACCCTGTCCTGCTGTGTTACTGAACCCTGTCCTGCTGTGTTACTGTGTTACTGTACCCTGTCCTGCTGTGTTACTGTACCCTGTCCTGCTGTGTTACTGTACCCTGTCCTGCTGTGTTACTGTACCCTGTCCTGCTGTGTTACTGTGTTACTGTACCCTGTCCTGCTGTGTTACTGAACCATGTCATGCTGTGTTACTGTACCCTGTCCTGCTGTGTTACTGTGTTACTGAACCCTGTCCTGCTGTGTTACTGTACCCTGTCCTGCTGTGTTACTGTGTTACTGAACCCTGTCCTGCTGTGTTACTGTACCCTGGCCTGCTGTGTTACTGTGTTACTGTACCCTGGCCTGCTGTGTTACTGTACCCTGGCCTGCTGTGTTACTGTACCCTGTCCTGCTGTGTTACTGTGTTACTGAACCCTGTCCTGCTGTGTTACTGTACCCTGGCCTGCTGTCTTACTGTGTTACTGTACCCTGGCTTGCTGTGTTACTGTGTTACTGAACCCTGGCCTGCTGTGTTACTGTGTTACTGTACCCTGTCCTGCTGTGTTACTGTACCCTGTCCTGCTGTGTTACTGTGTTACTGTACCCTGTCCTGCTGTGTTACTGTGTTACTGTACCCTGTCCTGCTGTGTTACTGTACCCTGTCCTGCTGTGTTACTGTGTTACTGTACCCTGTCCTACTGTGTTACTGTGTTACTGTACCCTGTCCTGCTGTGTTACTGTGTTACTGTACCCTGTCCTACTGTGTTACTGTGTTACTGTACCCTGTCCTGCTGTGTTACTGTGTTACTGTACCCTGTCCTGCTGTGTTACTATACCCTGTCCTGCTGTGTTACTGTACCCTGTCCTGCTGTGTTACTGTGTTACTGAACCCTGTCCTGCTGTGTTACTGTACCCTGTCCTGCTGTGTTACTGTGTTACTGTACCCTGTCCTACTGTGTTACTGTACCCTGTCCTGCTGTGTTACTGTGTTACTGTACCCTGTCCTGCTGTGTTACTATACCCTGTCCTGCTGTGTTACTGTACCCTGTCCTGCTGTGTTACTGTGTTACTGTACCCTGTCCTACTGTGTTACTGTGTTACTGTACCCTGTCCTGCTGTGTTACTGTACCCTGTCCTACTGTGTTACTGTACCCTGTCCTGCTGTGTTACTGTACCCTGTCCTGCTGTGTTACTGTGTTACTGTACCCTGTCCTACTGTGTTACTGTGTTACTGTACCCTGGCCTGCTGTGTTACTGTACCCTGTCCTGCTGTGTTACTATACCCTGGCCTGCTGTGTTACTGTACCCTGTCCTGCTGTGTTACTGTACCCTGGCCTGCTGTGTTACTGTACCCTGTCCTGCTGTGTTACTGTGTTACTGTACCCTGGCCTGCTGTGTTACTGTGTTACTGTACCCTGTCCTGCTGTGTTACTGTGTTACTGTACCCTGGCCTGCTGTGTTACTGTACCCTGTCCTGCTGTGTTACTATACCCTGGCCTGCTGTGTTACTATGCCCTGGCCTGCTGTGTTACTGTACCCTGTCCTGCTGTGTTACTGTACCCTGGCCTGCTGTGTTACTGTACCCTGTCCTGCTGTGTTACTGTGTTACTGTACCCTGGCCTGCTGTGTTACTGTACCCTGGCCTGCTGTGTTACTGTACCCTGGTCTGCTGTGTTACTGTGTTACTGTACCCTGTGCTGCTGTGTTACTGTGTTACTGTACCCTGTCCTGCTGTGTTACTGTACCCTGTCCTGCTGTGTTACTGTACCCTGGCCTGCTGTATTACTGTACCCTGTCCTGCTGTGTTACTGTACCCTGGTCTGCTGTGTTACTGTACCCTGTCCTGCTGTGTTACTGTACCCTGTCCCTGTGTTACTGTGCTACTGTACCCTGTCCTGCTGTGTTACTGTACCCTGTCCTGCTGTGTTACTGTACCCTGGCCTGCTGTGTTACTGTACCCTGTCCTGCTGTGTTACTTTACCCTGGCCTGCTGTGTTACTGTACCCTGGCCTGCTGTGTTACTGTACCCTGTCCTGCTGTGTTACTGTACCCTGGCCTGCTGTGTTACTCTACCCTGTCCTGCTGTGTTACTGTGTTACTGTACCCTGTCCTGCTGTGTTACTGTACCCTGGCCTGCTGTGTTACTGTACCCTGGTCTGCTGTGTTACTGTGTTACTGTACCCTGTCCTGCTGTGTTACTGTGTTACTGTACCCTGTCCTGCTGTGTTACTGTACCCTGTCCTGCTGTGTTACTGTACCCTGGCCTGCTGTGTTACTGTACCCTGTCCTGCTGTGTTACTGTACCCTGGTCTGCTGTGTTACTGTGTTACTGTACCCTGCCCTGCTGTGTTACTGTACCCTGTCCTGCTGTGTTACTGTACCCTGTCCTGCTGTGTTACTGTGTTACTGTACCCTGTCCTGCTGTGTTACTGTGTTACCGTACCCTGTCCTGCTGTCTTACTATACCCTGGCCTGCTGTGTTACTGTACCCTGTCCTGCTGTGTTACTGTACCCTGGCCTGCTGTGTTACTGTACCCTGTCCTGCTGTGTTACTGTGTTACTGTACCCTGGCCTGCTGTGTTACTGTACCCTGGCCTGCTGTGTTACTGTACCCTGGTCTGCTGTGTTACTGTGTTACTGTACCCTGGCCTGCTGTGTTACTGTACCCTGGTCTGCTGTGTTACTGTACCCTGGTCTGCTGTGTTACTGTACCCTGTCCTGCTGTGTTACTGTGTTACTGTACCCTGTCCTGCTGTGTTACTGTACCCTGTCCTGCTGATTATTGATCAGTAGTGGACAGATATAGTGTTTCTGGATTGTGTTTGGTGCTAAATAGTTTATTGATTTTAAATTCCCTGTTGGTGGTTTTACTCAGCCTGTCAGATATACAAACAGAGATGAATGTTTTCTTCAATCACTCTCATTGAGCAGCCCTCTCTCCACCCTCTCTCCACCCTCTCTCCACCCTCTCTCCACCCTCTCTCCATCCTCTCTCCACCCTCTCCCATCCTCTCACCACCCTCTCTCCATCCTCTCTCCTTCCTCTCTCCACCCTCTCTCTCCTTCCTCTCTCCCCCCTCCACTCTCCTTCCTCTCTCCATCCTCTCTCCTTCCTTTCTCCTTCCTCTCTCCATCCTTCTCCATCCTCTCTCCACCCCTCCACTCTCTCTCCTTCCTCTCTCCATCCTTCTCCATCCCCTCTCCATCCTTCTCTCCCCCTCTCTCCTTCCTCTCTCCACCCTCTCTCCTTCCTCTCTCCCCCTCTCTCCACTCTCTCTCCACCCTCTCTCCACCCTCTCCACCCTCTCTCCATCCTCTCTCCACCCTCTCCACCCTCTCTCCTCACTCTCTCCACCCTCTCTCCATCCTCTCTCCACCCTCTCCACCCTCTCTCTTCCTCTCTCCCTCTCTCCCCCCTCTCCATCCTCTCTCCACCCTCTCTCCATCCTCCCTCCTTCCTCTCTCCACCCTCTCTCCTCCCTCTCTCTCTTCCTTCCTCTCCCCACCCTCTCTCCACCCTCTCTTTCCTCTCTCCACCCTCTCTCCACCCTCTCTCCTGCCTCTCTCCACCCTCTCTCCTTCCTCTCTCCTTCCTCTCTCCATCCTCTCTCCACCCTCTCCACCCTCTCTCCTTCCTCTCTCCACCCTCTCTCCTTCCTCTCTCCACCCCCTCTTCCTTCCCCCTCTCCTTCCTCTCCTTCTCTCACTCTCTCTCCTTCCTCTCTCCACCCTCTCTCCTTCCTCTCTCCACCCTCTCTCCTTCCTCTCTCCACCCTCTCTCCTTCCTCTCTCCACCCTCTCCACCCTCTCTCCTCCCTCTCCACCCTCTCTCCACCCTCTCCCCATCCTCTCAAAGCAGCAATACAGTAGACAGTTCATTTCATTTGAATTACAGTTTGACAATTTGTTAACTATTTATCTTCCCTCTCCTCTCCACCCCTCCTCCCTCCTCCCCCTCTCCCTCCTCTCCACCCTCTCCTCCCTCCTCTCCCTCCTCTCCTCCCTCCTCCCTCCTCCCTCTCTCCTCCCTCCTCCCTCCTCCCCCTCCCCTCCCCCCTCCCTCCCTCCCTCCCTCCCTCCTCCTCTCCCTCCTCTCCACCCCCTCTCGTCCCTCCTCCCCCTCTCCCTCCTCCTCTCCACCCCTCTCCTCCCGCCTCCCCCTCTCTCCCCTCCTCCCCCTCCTCCCCCTCTCCCTCCTCTCCACCCTCTCCTCCCTCCTCTCCCTCTCCACCCTCTCCTCCCTCCTCCCTCCTCTCTCCTCTCCACCCCTCCTCCCTCCTCCTCCCCCTCTCCACCCTCTCGTCCCTCCTCCTCCCCCCCTCCCTCCTCTCCACCCTCTCCCCCTCCTCCCCCCTCTCCCTCCTCTCCACCCTCTCGTCCCTCCTCCCCCTCTCCCTCCTCTCCACCCTCTCCTCCCTCCTCCCCCTCTCCCTCCTCTCCACCCTCTCGTCCCTCCTCCCCCTCTCCCTCCTCTCCACCCTCTCCTCCCTCCTCTCCCTCCTCCCTCCCTCTCCACCCTCTCCTCCCTCCCCCTCCCCCTCCTCTCCTCCCCCTCCTCCTCCTCTCCCTCCTCTCCACCCCTCCCTCCCTCCTCCCCCTCTCCACCCTCTCGTGCCTCCTCCCCCTCTCCCCCTCTCCCCCTCCCTCCCCCTCCTCCCCCTCCCCTCCTTCCTCCCCCTCTCCCTCCCTCCTCCCCCTCTCCCTCCTCTCCACCCTCTCCCTCCCCTCCTCCCCCTCTCCCTCCTCTCCCTCCCTCCTCCCCCTCTCCACCCTCTCCTCCCTCCCCCCTCCTCCCTCCTCCTCCTCCTCTCCCTCCTCTCCACCCCCCCTCCTCCTCCTCTCCCTCCTCTCCTCCCCTCCCTCCTCCCTCCCCCTCCCTCCTCCCTCCCTCCTCTCTCCCTCCTCTCCTCCCTCCCTCCCCCTCTCCCTCCTCTCCCTCCTCTCGTCCCCCTCCTCCTCCCTCTCCCTCCTCTCGTCCCTCCCTCCCCCTCTCCCTCCCTCTCCTCCCTCCCTCCCCCCTCCTCCCCCTCTCCCTCCCTCCTCTCCTCCCTCCCTCCTCTCCTCCCCCTCCTCCCTCCTCCTCCTCCCCTCCCTCCTCTCCTCCCTCCCCCCCTCCTCCCTCCTCCTCCCCCCTCTCGTCCCTCCTCCCCCTCTCCCTCCTCCTCGTCCCTCCTCCCCCTCCTCCTCCTCTCCTCCCTCCTCCCCTCCTCCCCCTCTCCCTCCTCTCCACCCTCTCCTCCCTCCTCCCCCTCTCCACCCCTCTCCCCCTCCCTCCTCCCCCCTCCTCCCTCCCTCCTCCCTCCCTCTCCTCCCTCCTCCCCCTCTCCACCCTCTCCTCCCCTCCCTCCCCCCCCTCTCTCCTCCTCTCCTCCCTCTCTCCCTCCTCTCCCTCCTCTCCACCCTCTCCTCCCTCCTCCCCCTCCTCCCCCCTCTCCGCTCTCCAGTCCAGGAGGCTTGTAACCTGGTCCCCATGGACCCTAACGGTCTGTCCGACCCCTACGTGAAGCTCAAACTCATCCCCGACCCCAAGAGTGACACCAAGCAGAAGACCAAGACCATCAAGTGTAACCTGAACCCCACCTGGAATGAGAGCTTCACATTGTGAGACATCTCTACTCTTTATAATATCTTTTTTATACAGACCATCACATTTAGAGATATATTTCATGTTTATAATATCTTTGGTTATAAAACAAACAAAAAAAAAATTAAATGGTGCGATATCTCCTTTGTTTAGAATATCTTTGTTGTTAGAACCCTTAGAAGTCGGGAGAGCTCTAGACTTTACATTATCTTTGTTTTGAAGGAGATCCAGGCATCACACACAGATAAACATACAGAAGGAAAGCTTTGTTTCTCCTCCTTCCTTCTGTGGTGCTCTGATGGAGTCTGATCTCTAATCTGTCTGGTGTGTCGTCTCAGTTGGTCATCAATAGTTAGTTGGTTGTAGTTGATCGGTACCACGTCATCAATAGTTAGTGAGTTGTAGTCGATCGGTACCATGACATCAATAGTTAGTTGGTTGTCGTTGATCGGTACCACGTCATCAATAGTTAGTTGGTTGTAGTCGATCGTACCACATCATCAATAGTTAGTTGGTTGTAGTCGATCGTACCACGCCATCAATAGTTAGTGGGGTGTAGTCGATCGGTACCACGTCATCAATAGTTAGTGGGTTGTAGTCGATCGGGTACCACGTCATCAATAGTTAGTGGGTGTAGTCGATCGGTACCACGTCATCAATAGTTAGTGGGTTGTAGTCGATCGGTACCACGTCATCAATAGTTAGTGGGTTGTAGTCGATCGGTACCACGTCATCAATAGTTAGTGGGGTGTAGTCGATCGGTACCACGTCATCAATAGTTAGTGGGTTGTAGTCGATCGGTACCACGTCATCAATAGTTAGTGGGGTGTAGTCGATCGTACCACGTCATCAATAGTTAGTGGGGTGTAGTCGATCGGTACCACGTCATCAATAGTTAGTGGGTTGTAGTTGATCGGTACCATGTCATCAATAGTTAGTGGGTTGTAGTCGATCGTACCACGCCATCAATAGTTAGTGGGTGTAGTCGATCGGTACCACGTCATCAATAGTTAGTGGGTTGTAGTTGATCGGTACCACGTCATCAATAGTTAGTGGGGTGTAGTCGATCGGTACCACGCCACCAATAGTTAGTTGGTTGTAGTCGATCGGTACCATGTCATCAATAGTTAGTTGGTTGTCGTTGATCGGTACCACGCCATCAATAGTTAGTTGGTTGTAGTCGATCGGTACCACATCATCAATAGTTAGTTGGTTGTAGTCGATCGGTACCACGTCATCAATAGTTAGTGGGGTGTCCGATCGGTACCACGTCATCAATAGTTAGTGGGTTGTAGTCGATCGGTACCACGCCATCAATAGTTAGTGGGTGTAGTCGATCGTACCACGTCATCAATAGTTAGTGGGTTGTAGTCGATCGGTCCACGTCATCAATAGTTAGTGGGGTGTAGTTGAAGTACCACGACCATCAATAGTTAGTGGGTTGTAGTTGATCGGTAACCCCATCAATAGTTAGTGGGTTGTAGCGATCGTACCACGTCATCAATAGTTAGTGGGGTGAGTCGATCGGTACCACTTCATCAATAGTTAGTGGGTTGTAGTCGATCGGGACGTCATCAATAGTTAGTGGGGTGTAGTCGATCGGTACCACGCCATCAATAATTAGTGGGTTGTAGTCGATCGGTACCACGTCATCAATAGTTAGTGGGGTGTAGTCGATGGTACCACGTCATCAATAGTTAGTGGGTTGTAGTCGATCGTACCATCATCAATAGTTAGTGGGGTGTAGTTGGTACCACGTCATCAATAGTTAGTGGGTTGTAGTTGATCGGGTACCACGTCATCAATAGTTAGTGGGTGTAGTCGATCGGTACCACGTCATCAATAGTTAGTGGGTTGTAGTTGAGGTACCACGGCATCAATAGTTAGTGGGGTGAGTCGATCGGTACCACGTCATCAATAGTTAGTGGGTTGTAGTTGATCGGTACCTTCCATCAATAGTTAGTGGGTTGTAGTCGATCGGTACCACTCATCAATAGTTAGTGGGGTGTAGTCGATCAGTACCACGTCATCAATAGTTAGTGGGTTGTAGTTGATCGGTACCACGTCATCAATAGTTAGTGGGGTGTAGTCGATCGGTACCACGTCATCAATAATTAGTGGGTTGTAGTCGATCGGTACCACGTCATCAATAGTTAGTGGGGTGTAGTCGATCGGTACCACGTCATCAATAGTTAGTGGGTTGTAGTCGATCGGTACCACGTCATCAATAGTTAGTGGGTTGTAGTCGATCGGTACCACGTCATCAATAGTTAGTTGGTTGTAGTCGATCGGTACCACGTCATCAATAGTTAGTGGGTTGTAGTCGATCGGTACCAAGTCATCAATAGTTTGTGGGTTGTAGTCGATCGGTACCACGTCATCAATAGTTTGTGGGTTGTAGTCGATCGGTACCACGTCATCAATAGTTAGTGGGTTGTAGTCGATCGGTACCAAGTCATCAATAGTTTGTGGGTTGTAGTCGATCGGTACCATGTCATCAATAGTTAGTTGGTTGTAGTTGATCGGTACCACGTCATCAATAGTTAGTTGGTTGTAGTCGATCGGTACCACGTCATCAATAGTTAGAGGGTTGTAGTTGATCGGTACCACGTCATCAATAGTTAGTGTGCAGAAGCCTTTGTGACCTTTTTAAACATCTTCAATATCTGTGAACGATACTTTACACTTCGTCAAGATAAATACATCGAGATAAAGTCTTGAACCGTTGCATCTTGGGAAGTATTGATTCTCTCCTCTAGTCCTCTGAAGGACTCTGATAAGGACCGGCGTCTGTCGGTGGAGATCTGGGACTGGGATCTGACCAGCAGGAACGACTTCATGGGGAGCGCTCTCATTCGGCGTCTCAGAGCTCCAGAAACAAGGAGTGGATGGATGGTAAGATGGAGGGAGGGGAGGAGGGAGATGGAGGGAGGGAGGGAGGGAGGGTGGGAGGGAGGGAGGGAGGGAGGGAGGGTGGGAGGGTGGGAGGGAGGGAGAGGAGGATGGAGGGAGCGAGGGGGGAGGGAGGGAGGGAGAGGAGGATGGAGGGAGGCAGAGGAGGAGGGAGGGAGGGAGGCAGAGGAGGATGGAGGGAGGGAGATGGAGGGAGGGAGAGGAGGGAGGGAGGGAGATGGAGGAGGGAGGGAGATGGAGGGAGGGAGGGAGCGAGGCAGAGGAGGAGGGAGGGAGGGAGGGAGATGGAGGGAGGCAGAGGAGGAGGGAGGGAGGGAGGGAGAGGAGGATGGAGGGAGCGAGGGAGGGAGGGAGGGAGAGGAGGATGGAGGGAGGCAGAGGAGGAGGGAGGGAGGCAGAGGAGGAGGGAGGGAGGCAGAGGAGGAGGGAGGGAGGGAGGCAGAGGAGGATGGAGGGAGGGAGATGGAGGGAGGGAGAGGAGGGAGGGAGGGAGAGGAGGATGGAGGGAGGCAGAGGAGGATGGAGGGAGGGAGGGAGGATGGAGGGAGGGAGGGAGGGAGGATGGAGGGAGGCAGAGGAGGATGGAGGAGGCAGAGGAGGATGGAGGGAGGGAGGGAGATGGAGGGTGGAGGGAGAGAGATGGAGGATGGAGGGAGAGGAGGATGGAGGGAGGGAGGGAGATGGAGGATGGAGGGAGAGGAGGATGGAGGGAGGGAGGCAGAGGAGGAGGGAGAGGAGGATGGAGGGAGGGAGGGAGGGTGGGAGATGGAGGATGGAGGGAGAGGAGGATGGAGGGAGGGAGGCAGAGGAGGAGGGAGAGGAGGATGGAGGGAGGGAGAGGAGGATGGAGGGAGGCAGAGGAGGATGGAGGGAGGGAGGGAGGCAGAGGAGGATGGAGGGAGGGAGGGAGAGAAGGATGGAGGGAGGCAGAGGAGGATGGAGGGAGGAGGGAGGAGGATGGAGGGAGAGGAGGATGGAGGGAGGGAGGGAGGAGGATGGAGGGAGAGGAGGATGGAGGGGAGGGAGGCAGAGGAGGAGGGAGGGAGGAAGGGAAACAAGGAATGGGTGGATGGTGAGATGGTGTTCATCTGTATATTCTACAGGTTTAAATTGTTGTCCCAGGAGGAGGGAGAATACTTCAATGTTCCTGTCCAACCAGACGGAGAAGACGGCAACGAGGAACTACGACAAAAGTTTGAGGTGAGAGAAACCGATGACATCACTGGCGGGAAGTGGGCGTGTCACCCAGAGGGAGGGATGCTGGTATTAAATCCAAGGCTGCAGTCCAAACACATTATTATACCCGCTCAGCCCCTCGCGATAATCCACTTTCCCTCGGGGGGGGGGGGGGAATCCCATCGAAACCGGATCCAGTTTGATTTCCATCTTTAAGTGGAGGTCCAATTCACTAACGATACCCCATAGCTCTCGAATTAGGGCAGAATTAGGCCAAACTGTATGTTACAGTCCCCTGTTCCAACCTCTATGTAACAGTCCCTTGTTCCAACCTCTATGTAACAGTCCCCTGTTCCAACCTCTATATGTAACAGTCCCCTGTTCCAACCTCTATATGTAACAGTCCCCTGTTCCAACCTCTATATGTAACAGTCCCCTGTTCCAACCTCTATATGTAACAGTCCCCTGTTCCAACCTCTATGTAACAGTCCCCTGTTCCAACCTCTATATGTAACAGTCCCCTGTTCCAACCTCTATGTAACAGTCCCCTGTTCCAACCTCTATGTAACAGTCCCCTGTTCCAACCTCTATGTAACAGTCCCCTGTTCCAACCTCTATGTAACAGTCCCCTGTTCCAACCTCTATATATAACAGTCCCCTGTTCCAACCTCTATATATAACAGTCCCCTGTTCCAACCTCTATGTAACAGTCCCCTGTTCCAACCTCTATATGTAACAGTCCCCTGTTCCAACCTCTATATGTAACAGTCCCCTGTTCCAACCTCTATATATAACAGTCCCCTGTTCCAACCTCTATATGTAACAGTCCCCTGTTCCAACCTCTATATGTAACAGTCCCCTGTTCCAACCTCTATGTAACAGTCCCCTGTTCCAACCTCTATATGTAACAGTCCCCTGTTCCAACCTCTATGTAACAGTCCCCTGTTCCAACCTCTATGTAACAGTCCCCTGTTCCAACCTCTATGTAACAGTCCCCTGTTCCAACCTCTATATGTAACAGTCCCCTGTTCCAACCTCTATGTAACAGTCCCCTGTTCCAACCTCTATATGTAACAGTCCCCTGTTCCACCTCTATATGTAACAGTCCCCTGTTCCAACCTCTATATGTAACAGTCCCCTGTTCCAACCTCTATGTAACAGTCCCCTGTTCCAACCTCTATATGTAACAGTCCCCTGTTCCAACCTCTATGTAACAGTCCCCTGTTCCAACCTCTATGTAACAGTCCCCTGTTCCAACCTCTATGTAACAGTCCCCTGTTCCAACCTCTATATGTAACAGTCCCCTGTTCCAACCTCTATGTAACAGTCCCCTGTTCCAACCTCTATATATAACAGTCCCTTGTTCCAACCTCTATGTAACAGTCCCCTGTTCCAACCTCTATATGTAACAGTCCCCTGTTCCAACCTCTATATATAACAGTCCCCTGTTCCAACCTCTATGTAACAGTCCCCTGTTCCAACCTCTATATGTAACAGTCCCCTGTTCCAACCTCTATGTAACAGTCCCCTGTTCCAACCTCTATATGTAACAGTCCCCTGTTCCAACCTCTATATGTAACAGTCCCCTGTTCCAACCTCTATGTAACAGTCCCCTGTTCCAACCTCTATATATAACAGTCCCTTGTTCCAACCTCTATGTAACAGTCCCCTGTTCCAACCTCTATTTAACAGTCCCCTGTTCCAACCTCTATATGTAACAGTCCCCTTTTCCAACCTCTATATATAACAGTCCCCTGTTCCAACCTCTATATGTAACAGTCCCCTGTTCCAACCTCTATGTAACAGTCCCCTGTTCCAACCTCTATATATAACAGTCCCCTGTTCCAACCTCTATGTAACAGTCCCCTGTTCCAACCTCTATATGTAACAGTCCCCTGTTCCAACCTCTATATGTAACAGTCCCCTGTTCCAACCTCTACATGTAACAGTCCCCTGTTCCAACCTCTATATGTAACAGTCCCCTGTTCCAACCTCTATGTAACAGTCCCCTGTTCCAACCTCTATATGTAACAGTCCCCTGTTCCAACCTCTATATGTAACAGTCCCCTGTTCCAACCTCTATGTAACAGTCCCCTGTTCCAACCTCTATATGTAACAGTCCCCTGTTCCAACCTCTATATGTAACAGTCCCCTGTTCCACCCTCTATGTAACAGTCCCCTGTTCCAACCTCTATATGTAACAGTCCCCTGTTCCAACCTCTATGTAACAGTCCCCTGTTCCAAACTCTATGTAACAGTCCCCTGTTCCAACCTCTATGTAACAGTCCCCTGTTCCAACCTCTATGTAACAGTCCCCTGTTCCAACCTCTATGTAACAGTCCCCTGTTCCAACCTCTATGTAACAGTCCCCTGTTCCAACCTCTATATATAACAGTCCCCTGTTCCAACCTCTATATGTAACAGTCCCCTGTTCCAACCTCTATATGTAACAGTCCCCTGTTCCAACCTCTATATGTAACAGTCCCCTGTTCCAACCTCTATATGTAACAGTCCCCTGTTCCAACCTCTATGTAACAGTCCCCTGTTCCAACCTCTATGTAACAGTCCCCTGTTCCAACCTCTATGTAACAGTCCCCTGTTCCAACCTCTATATGTAACAGTCCCCTGTTCCAACCTCTATGTAACAGTCCCCTGTTCCAACCTCTATATGTAACAGTCCCCTGTTCCAACCTCTATGTAACAGTCCCCTGTTCCAACCTCTATGTATAACAGTCCCCTGTTCCAACCTCTATGTAACAGTCCCCTGTTCCAACCTCTATATATAACAGTCCCCTGTTCCAACCTCTATATATAACAGTCCCCTGTTCCAACCTCTATGTAACAGTCCCCTGTTCCAACCTCTATGTAACAGTCCCCTGTTCCAACCTCTATATGTAACAGTCCCCTGTTCCAACCTCTATGTAACAGTCCCCTGTTCCAACCTCTATATGTAACAGTCCCCTGTTCCAACCTCTATATGTAACAGTCCCCTGTTCCAACCTCTATATGTAACAGTCCCCTGTTCCAACCTCTATATGTAACAGTCCCCTGTTCCAACCTCTATGTAACAGTCCCCTGTTCCAACCTCTATGTAACAGTCCCCTGTTCCAACCTCTATATATAACAGTCCCCTGTTCCAACCTCTATGTAACAGTCCCCTGTTCCAACCTCTATATGTAACAGTCCCCTGTTCCAACCTCTATATGTAACAGTCCCCTGTTCCAACCTCTATGTAACAGTCCCCTGTTCCAACCTCTATGTAACAGTCCCCTGTTCCAACCTCTATGTAACAGTCCCCTGTTCCAACCTCTATGTAACAGTCCCCTGTTCCAACCTCTATGTAACAGTCCCCTGTTCCAACCTCTATGTAACAGTCCCCTGTTCCAACCTCTATGTAACAGTCCCCTGTTCCAACCTCTATGTAACAGTCCCCTGTTCCAACCTCTATATGTAACAGTCCCCTGTTCCAACCTCTATGTAACAGTCCCCTGTTCCAACCTCTATGTAACAGTCCCCTGTTCCAACCTCTATATAACAGTCCCCTGTTCCAACCTCTATGTAACAGTCCCCTGTTCCAACCTCTATATGTAACAGTCCCCTGTTCCACCTCTATATATAACAGTCCCCTGTTCCAACCTCTATGTAACAGTCCCCTGTTCCAACCTCTATATGTAACAGTCCCCTGTTCCAACCTCTATGTAACAGTCCCCTGTTCCAACCTCTATATGTAACAGTCCCCTGTTCCACCTCTATATATAACAGTCCCCTGTTCCAACCTCTATGTAACAGTCCCCTGTTCCAACCTCTATATATAACAGTCCCCTGTTCCAACCTCTATGTAACAGTCCCCTGTTCCAACCTCTATATGTAACAGTCCCCTGTTCCAACCTCTATGTAACAGTCCCCTGTTCCAACCTCTATATGTAACAGTCCCCTGTTCCAACCTCTATGTAACAGTCCCCTGTTCCAACCTCTATATGTAACAGTCCCCTGTTCCAACCTCTATGTAACAGTCCCCTGTTCCAACCTCTATATGTAACAGTCCCCTGTTCCAACCTCTATGTAACAGTCCCCTGTTCCAACCTCTATATGTAACAGTCCCCTGTTCCAACCTCTATATGTAACAGTCCCCTGTTCCAACCTCTATGTAACAGTCCCCTGTTCCAACCTCTATGTAACAGTCCCCTGTTCCAACCTCTATGTAACAGTCCCCTGTTCCAACCTCTATGTAACAGTCCCCTGTTCCAACCTCTATGTAACAGTCCCCTGTTCCAACCTCTATATGTAACAGTCCCCTGTTCCAACCTCTATATGTAACAGTCCCCTGTTCCAACCTCTATGTATAACAGTCCCCTGACCTTGATGAATGACGTGAGCTTAATGTTTAGAGAGAGAAAAGCAGATATTTATACTCTTCAGTCCTGACTGCCATTCTTCGAGATTGACGAAAATGTAATTAAGTTTTTATGGCAGTTATCAAACTGAAAATGTTGACCTAAGAAACTGTAACTCTGATCATAAAGTTGTCTCTCCCCATCAGAGGGCTAAGATTGGTCCCGGTAAGAACACAGACGGCTCCTCCTCTAACTCCACCTCTAAGTACGATAGCAACGGTAACCAGGACCGCGTCAAACTGACAGACTTCAACTTCATTATGGTGTTGGGCAAGGGCAGCTTCGGGAAGGTACGTGGTGGGGAGACTGTATGGGGGGAGAGACTGGTGGAGAGACTGTATGGTGGAGAGACTGTATGGGGGGGAGAGACTGGTGGAGAGACTGTATGGTGGAGAGACTGTATGGGGGGAGAGACTGGTGGAGAGACTGTATGGTGGAGAGACTGTATGGGGGGGAGACTGGTGGAGAGACTGTATGGTGGAGAGACTGTAGGGGGGGGGGAGAGACTGGTGGAGAGACTGTATGGGGGGAGACTGTATGGGGGGAGAGACTGGTGGAGAGACTGTATGGGGGGAGACTGTATGGGGGGAGAGACTGGTGGAGAGACTGTATGGGGGGAGACTGTATGGGGGAGACTGTATGGGGGTGGAGACTGTATGGGGGGGGAGACTGTATGGGGGGGCTGTATGGGGGGGGCTGGTGGAGAGACTGTGGGGGGGGAGAGACTGGTGGAGAGACTGTATGGTGGAGAGACTGTATGGGGGGAGAGACTGGTGGAGAGACTGTATGGGGGAGACTGTATGGGGGGAGAGACTGGTGGAGAGACTGTATGGGGGGAGACTGTATGGGGGGAGACTGTATGGGGGGGTGGAGACTGTATGGGGGGAGACTGTATGGGGGGCTGTATGGGGGGGGGGCTGGTGGAGAGACTGGGGGGGGCTGTATGGGGGGGGCTGGTGGAGAGACTGTATGGGGGGCTGTATGGGGGGGCTGGTGGAGAGACTGTATGGGGGGCTGTACTGCATGGGGGGGGGGCTGGTGGAGAGACTGTATGGGGGCTGTATGGGGGGGGGCTGGTGGAGAGACTGTATGTGGGGGGGGGCACTGGGTGGAGAGACTGTATGGGGGGGGAGACTGTATGGAGGGGAAGACTGTATGGGGGGGGAGAGACTGGTGGAGAGACTGTATGGGGGGAGAGACTGTATGGGGGGGACTGTATGGGGGGAGAGACTGTATGGGGTGGAGACTGTATGGGGAGGAGACTGTATGGGGGGGCTGTATGGGGGGCTGGTGGAGAGACTGTATGGGGGGGGGCACTGGGTGGAGAGACTGTATGGAGGGGGTGGAGACTGTATGGGGGGGGGGGACTGTATGGTGGGAGAGACTGGTGGAGAGACTGTATGGGGGGGCCAGAGAGACTGTATGTGGGGGAGACTGGGTGGAGAGACTGTATGGGGGGAGAGACTGTATGGGGGGGACTGTATGGGGGGGAGAGACTGTATGGGGTGGAGACTGTATGGGGAGGAGACTGTATGGGGGCTGTATGGGGGGCTGGGGAGAGACTGTATGGGGGGGGGCACTGGGTGGAGAGACTGTATGGAGGGGGTGGAGACTGTATGGGGGGGGGTGGGGACTGTATGGTGGGAGAGACTGGTGGAGAGACTGTATGGGGGGGCCAGAGAGACTGTATGTGGGGGGAGACTGGGTGGAGAGACTGTATGGGGGGAGAGACTGTATGGGGGGGACTGTATGGGGGAGAGACTGTATGGGGTGGAGACTGTATGGGGAGGAGACTGTATGGGGGGCTGTATGGGGGGGCTGGTGGAGAGACTGTATGTGGGGGGGGCACTGGGTGGAGAGACTGTATGGAGGGGGTGGAGACTGTATGGGGGGGGGACTGTATGGTGGGAGAGACTGGTGGAGAGACTGTATGGGGGGGGCAGAGAGACTGTATGTGGGGGGCAGAGAGACTGTATGTGGGGGGACAGAGAGACTGTATGTGGGGGGGTCAGAGAGACTATATGGGGGGACAGAGAGACTGTATGTGTGGGGGCAGAGAGACTGTATGTGGGGGGCAGAGAGACTCTATGTGTGGGGGCAGAGAGACTGTATGTGGGAGGGACAGAGAGACTGTATGTGGGGGGGGACAGAGAGACTGTATGTGGGGGGGTCAGAGAGACTGTATGTGGGGGACAGAGAGACTGTATGTGGGGGGTCAGAGAGACTGTATGTGGGTGACTGAGAGACTATGTGTGGGGGGGACAGAGAGTGTGGGGGTGGAGAGACTGTATGTGGGAGACGGGGGGGTGGGGTGTTACTCTGTTAACAATCCCCTCGTCTCTAGGTGATGTTAGCAGAGTGTAAAGGAGCAGAGGAGCTGTACGCCGTAAAGATGTCTCCCTCTCTCTCTCTCTAGGTGATGTTAGCAGAGCGTAAAGGAGCAGACGAGCTGTACGCCGTAAAGATGTCTCCCTCCCTCTCTCTCTAGGTGATGTTAGCAGAGCGTAAAGGAGCAGAGGAGCTGTACGCCGTGAAGATGTCTCCCTCTCTCTCTCTAGGTGATGTTAGCAGAGCGTAAAGGAGCAGAGGAGCTGTACGCCGTAAAGATGTCTCCCTCCTCTCTCTCTAGGTGATGTTAGCAGAGCGTAAAGGAGCAGACGAGCTGTACGCCGTAAAGATGTCTCCCTCCTCTCTCTCTAGGTGATGTTAGCAGAGCGTAAAGGAGCAGACGAGCTGTACGCCGTAAAGATGTCTCCTCCTCTCTCTCTCTAGGTGATGTTAGCAGAGCGTAAAGGAGCAGAGGAGCTGTACGCCGTAAAGATGTCTCCCTCCTCTCTCTCTCTAGGTGATGTTAGCAGAGCGTAAAGGAGCAGACGAGCTGTACGCCGTAAAGATGTCTCCCTCCTCTCTCTCTCTAGGTGATGTTAGCAGAGCGTAAAGGAGCAGACGAGCTGTACGCCGTAAAGATGTCTCCCTCCTCTCTCTCTAGGTGATGTTAGCAGAGCGTAAAGGAGCAGAGGAGCTGTACGCCGTAAAGATGTCTCCCTCCCTCTCTCTCTAGGTGATGTTAGCAGAGCGTAAAGGAGCAGAGGAGCTGTACGCCGTAAAGATGTCTCCCTCCTCTCTCTCTCTAGGTGATGTTAGCAGAGCGTAAAGGAGCAGAGGAGCTGTACGCCGTGAAGATGTCTCCCTCCTCTCTCTCTCTAGGTGATGTTAGCAGAGCGTAAAGGAGCAGAGGAGCTGTACGCCGTAAAGATGTCTCCCTCCTCTCTCTCTAGGTGATGTTAGCAGAGCGTAAAGGAGCAGAGGAGCTGTACGCCGTAAAGATGTCTCCCTCCTCTCTCTCTCTAGGTGATGTTAGCAGAGCGTAAAGGAGCAGAGGAGCTGTACGCCGTAAAGATGTCTCCCTCCTCTCTCTCTCTAGGTAATGTTAGCAGAGCGTAAAGGAGCAGACGAGCTGTACGCCGTAAAGATGTCTCCCTCCTCTCTCTCTCTAGGTGATGTTAGCAGAGCGTAAAGGAGCAGACGAGCTGTACGCCGTAAAGATGTCTCCCTCCTCTCTCTCTCTAGGTGATGTTAGCAGAGCGTAAAGGAGCAGACGAGCTGTACGCCGTAAAGATCCTGAAGAAGGACGTGGTGATTCAGGATGATGATGTGGAGTGCACCATGGTGGAGAAGAGGGTCCTGGCCCTGTCCGGGAAACCTCCCTTCCTCACACAGCTCCACTCCTGCTTCCAGACCATGGTAAACACACACACACACGCACACAGAGGCAAACATACACACGCGCACATGTCCTGACCAGCTCCACTCCTGCTTCCAGACCATGGTAAATACACACAGAGAGAAACACCATTCTCAAGAGCAGGTGGTCTGCTTTTATCAGTGTTATTCTGGGAATACTGAACAGTCTCTTTCTCTCTCTCTTTCTCTCTCTCTCTCTCTTTTCTCTCTCTCTCTCTCTCTCACTTTCTCACTATCTTTCTCCTCCCTTGCTGTCTCTCTCTCTCTCTCTCTATTTATTTCTCTCTTTCTCAACCCTTGCTGCTTTCTCATGATTTGGTTGAGTCTAATTGTGTTTCTGTCCTGGGGCTCTGTGGGGTCTGTTTGTGTTTGTGAACAGAGGCCCAGAAACAGTTGGTAGAGGAATCTCTTCTCTTGGTTCATCTCTCTTTAGGTGAGGGCTTCGTGGTATAATTGAACCAGTTGGCTCAGGAAACTCTTCTCTTGGATGTTGATAATGAGCAGGTCCTAATTCTGCTCTGCCTGCATTGTTTTGGGTTTTGCGTTTTGCGTTGTACACAAAGTATATTTTTGCAGAATTCTGTATGCAGAGTCTCAATTGAGTGTTTGTCCCATTTCGTGAATTTTGGTTGGTTAGTGGACCTCAGATCTCACAACCATAGGGTTCGATAACTGATTGAAGTACTTTTTAGACAGATCCTAATTGGGATGTTGAGTTTTACGTTCCTTTTGATGGCGTAGAATGCCCTTCTTGCCTTGTCTCTCTCATCGTTCACAGCTTGTGGAAGTTACCTGTGGTGCTGATGTTTAGGCCAAGGTTTGTATAGTTTTTTGTGTGCTCTAGGGCAACAGTGTCTAGATGGAATTTGTATTTGTGGTCCTGGCGACTGGACCTTTTTTGGAACACCATTATTTTGGTCTTACTGTGATTTACTGTCAGGGCCCAGGTTTGACAGAATATGTGCAGAAGATCTAGGTGCTGCTATAGGCCCTCCTTGGTTGCTGACAGAAGCACCAGATCATCAGCAAACTGAAGACATTTGACTTCGGATTCTAGTAGGGTGAGGCCGGGTGCTGGAGATTGTTCTCGTGCCTTCGCCAATTAATTATTTATTGATAAATATGCTGAAGAGGGTGGGGCTCAAGCTGCATCCCTGTCTCACCCCATGGTCCTGAGGGAATAAATCTGTGCGTTTTATTGTTTATTGTTGTTTATTGTTGTTTGTGTTGATTTTATAACCGCTTCCATCAATTTGTACAGCAGACAAGAAGGCTCTTTTTTTTAAATCAACAAAGCATGAGGAGACTTTGCTTTTGTTTTGTTTGTTTGTCAATAAGGGTGTGCAGGGTGTATAACGGTATTTTGGTAATAAAAGCCAATTTGACATTTGCATGGACAATGTTTTCATGTTGGTGATTTTTCAGCTATTGACGCATATTCAACTGTAATTATTGGGGTCAAATGTGTGTCCACTTTTGTCGATACGGGTTTGATCAGACCTTTGATTACAAATATTAGGGAAGATGCCAGAGGTGAGAATGATGTTTAAGAATAGCCAATTGGAATTTGTGGTCTAAGTATTTTAGTTGAGTTTACCATTAGTTTAGTTTAGTATAC
>NW_027003294.1:50000-87500 GCF_036934945.1 Oncorhynchus masou masou
AGATCATATCATCATTCTGGTCATAACCTCAGATCATATCATCATTCTGGTCATAACCTCAGATCATATCATCATTCTGGTCATAACTCAGATCATATCATCATTCTGGTCATAACCTCAGATCATATCATCATTCTGGTCATAACCTCAGATCATATCATCATTCTGGTCATAACCTCAGATCATATCATCATTCTGGTCATAACCTCAGTATCATATCATCATTCTGGTCATAACTCAGATCATATCATCATTCTGAACGGTCATAACCTCAGATCATATCATCATTCTGAACGGTCATAACCTCAGATCATATCATCATTCTGAATGGTCATAACCTCAGATCATATCATCATTCTGAACGGTCATAACCTCAGATCATATCATCATTCTGAACGGTCATAACCTCAGATCATATCATCATTCTGGTCATAACCTCGTGTCATATCATCATTCTGGTCATAACCTCAGTATCATATCATCATTCTGAACGGTCATAACCTCGTGTCATATCATCATTCTGGTCATAACCTCAGATCATATCATCATTCTGGTCATAACTCAGATCATATCATCATTCTGAACGGTCATAACCTCAGTATCATATCATCATTCTGGTCATAACCTCAGATCATATCATCATTCTGAACGGTCATAACCTCAGATCATATCATCATTCTGAACGGTCATAACCTCAGATCATATCATCATTCTGGTCATAACCTCAGATCATATCATCATTCTGGTCATAACCTCGATCATATCATCATTCTGAACGGTCATAACCTCAGATCATATCATCATTCTGGTCATAACCTCAGATCATATCATCATTCTGGTCATAACCTCAGATCATATCATCATTCTGGTCATAACCTCAGTATCATATCATCATTCTGAATGGTCATAACCTCGTATCATATCATCATTCTGAATGGTCATAACCTCAGATCATATCATCATTCTGGTCATAACCTCGTATCATATCATCATTCTGGTCATAACCTCAGATCATATCATCATTCTGGTCATAACCTCAGATCATATCATCATTCTGAATGGTCATAACCTCGTATCATATCATCATTCTGGTCATAACCTCGTGTCATATCATCATTCTGGTCATAACCTCGTATCATATCATCATTCTGGTCATAACCTCGATCATATCATCATTCTGAACGGTCATAACCTCAGTATCATATCATCATTCTGTCATATCATCATTCTGGTCATAACCTCGTATCATATCATCATTCTGGTCATAACCTCGATCATATCATCATTCTGGTCATAACCTCGTATCATATCATCATTCTGAATGGTCATAACCTCGTATCATATCATCATTCTGGTCATAACCTCGTATCATATCATCATTCTGGACGGTCATAACCTCGTATCATATCATCATTCTGGTCATAACCTCATCATATCATCATTCTGGTCATAACCTCAGATCATATCATCATTCTGAACGGTCATAACCTCGTATCATATCATCATTCTGGTCATAACCTCAGATCATATCATCATTCTGGTCATAACCTCGTATCATATCATCATTCTGGTCATAACCTCATCATATCATCATTCTGGTCATAACCTCGATCATATCATCATTCTGAACGGTCATAACCTCGTATCATATCATCATTCTGGTCATAACCTCGTATCATATCATCATTCTGGTCATAACCTCGTATCATATCATCATTCTGGTCATAACCTCGTATCATATCATCATTCTGGTCATAACCTGATCATATCATCATTCTGAACGGTCATAACCTCGTGTCATATCATCATTCTGGTCATAACTCAGTATCATATCATCATTCTGAACGGTCATAACCTCGTGTCATATCATCATTCTGGTCATAACTCAGATCATATCATTCTGAACGGTCATAACCTCAGATCATATCATCATTCTGGTCATAACCTCAGATCATATCATCATTCTGGTCATAACCTCAGTATCATATCATCATTCTGGTCATAACCTCAGTATCAGATCATCATTCTGGTCATAACCTCAGTATCATATCATCATTCTGAACGGTCATAACCTCGTATCATATCATCATTCTGGTCATAACCTCGTATCATATCATCATTCTGGTCATAACCTCGTATCATATCATCATTCTGAACGGTCATAACCTCGTATCATATCATCATTCTGGTCATAACCTCAGATCATATCATCATTCTGAACGGTCATAACCTCAGATCATATCATCATTCTGAATGGTCATAATCAGATCATATCATCATTCTGGTCATAACCTCAGTATCATATCATCATTCTGAACGGTCATAACCTCAGATCATATCATCATTCTGAACGGTCATAACCTCAGATCATATCATCATTCTGGTCATAACCTCAGATCATATCATCATTCTGAACGGTCATAACCTCAGATCATATCATCATTCTGGTCATAACCTCGTATCATATCATCATTCTGGTCATCTCAGATCATATCATCATTCTGGTCATAACCTCGTATCATATCATCATTCTGGTCATCTGATCATATCATCATTCTGGTCATAACCTCAGATCATATCATCATTCTGGTCATAACCTCAGTATCATATCATCATTCTGAATGGTCATAACCTCGATCATATCATCATTCTGGTCATAACCTCAGATCATATCATCATTCTGGTCATAACCTCAGATCATATCATCATTCTGGTCATAACCTCGTATCATATCATCATTCTGAACGGTCATAACCTCAGATCATATCATCATTCTGAACGGTCATAACCTCAGATCATATCATCATTCTGGTCATAACCTCAGATCATATCATCATTCTGGTCATAACCTCAGATCATATCATCATTCTGGTCATAACCTCAGATCATATCATCATTCTGGTCATAACCTCAGATCATATCATCATTCTGGTCATAACCTCAGATCATATCATCATTCTGAACGGTCATAACCTCAGATCAAATCATCATTCTGGTCATAACCTCAGATCATATCATCATTCTGGTCATAACCTCGTGATCATATCATCATTCTGGTCATAACTCGATCATATCATCATTCTGGTCATAACCTCGTATCATATCATCATTCTGGTCATAACCTCGTATCATATCATCATTCTGGTCATAACCTCAGATCATATCATCATTCTGAACGGTCATAACCTCGTATCATATCATCATTCTGGTCATAACCTCAGATCATATCATCATTCTGGTCATAACCTCAGATCATATCATCATTCTGGTCATAACCTCGTATCATATCATCATTCTGGTCATAACCTCAGATCATATCATCATTCTGGTCATAACCTCAGATCATATCATCATTCTGAACGGTCATAACCTCATATCATATCATCATTCTGGTCATAACCTCGTATCATATCATCATTCTGGTCATAACCTCAGTATCATATCATCATTCTGGTCATAACCTCGTATCATATCATCATTCTGGTCATAACCTCATATCATATCATCATTCTGGTCATAACCTCAGATCATATCATCATTCTGAATGGTCATAACCTCGTATCATATCATCATTCTGGTCATAATCAGATCATATCATCATTCTGGTCATAACCTCGATCATATCATCATTCTGGTCATAACCTCAGATCATATCATCATTCTGGTCATAACCTCGTATCATATCATCATTCTGGTCATAACCTCGATCATATCATCATTCTGAATGGTCATAACCTCAGATCATATCATCATTCTGGTCATAACCTCATATCATATCATCATTCTGGTCATAACCTCAGATCATATCATCATTCTGGTCATAACCTCAGATCATATCATCATTCTGAATGGTCATAACCTCAGATCATATCATCATTCTGGTCATAACCTCGATCATATCATCATTCTGGTCATAACCTCGTATCATATCATCATTCTGGTCATAACCTCGATCATATCATCATTCTGGTCATAACCTCAGATCATATCATCATTCTGGTCATAACCTCGTATCATATCATCATTCTGGTCATAACCTCAGATCATATCATCATTCTGGTCATAACCTCAGATCATATCATCATTCTGGTCATAACCTCAGATCATATCATCATTCTGGGTATCATATCATCATTCTGGTCATAACCTCGATCATATCATCATTCTGGTCATAACCTCAGATCATATCATCATTCTGATCGGTCATTACCTCAGATCATATCATCATTCTGGTCATAACCTCGTATCATATCATCATTCTGGTCATAACCTCAGATCATATCATCATTCTGGTCATAACCTCGTATCATATCATCATTCTGGTCATAACCTCGTATCATATCATCATTCTGGTCATAACCTCGTATCATATCATCATTCTGAACGGTCATAACCTCGTATCATATCATCATTCTGGTCATCTGGTCATATCATCATTCTGAACAGTCATAACCATATCATATCATCATTCTGGTCATAACTCAGATCATATCAGCATTCTGAACGGTCATAACCTCAGATCATATCATCATTCTGGTCATAACCTCGTGTCATATCATCATTCTGAATGGTCATAACCTCAGATCATATCATCATTCTGAACGGTCATAACCTCGTATCATATCATCATTCTGGTCATAACTCAGATCATATCATCATTCTGAACGGTCATAACCTCAGATCATATCATCATTCTGAACGGTCATAACCTCAGATCATATCATCATTCTGGTCATAACCTCGTATCATATCATCATTCTGAATGGTCATAACCTCGTATCATATCATCATTCTGAACGGTCATAACTCAGATCATATCATCATTCTGGTCATAACCTCAGATCATATCATCATTCTGAACGGTCATAACCTCAGATCATATCATCATTCTGAACGGTCATAACCTCAGATCATATCATCATTCTGAACGGTCATAACCTCAGATCATATCATCATTCTGAACGGTCATAACCTCAGATCATATCATCATTCTGGTCATAACCTCAGATCATATCATCATTCTGAACGGTCATAACTCATCATATCATCATTCTGGTCATAACCTCGTATCATATCATCATTCTGGTCATAACCTCAGATCATATCATCATTCTGAACGGTCATAACCTCAGATCATATCATCATTCTGAACGGTCATAACCTCAGATCATATCATCATTCTGAACGGTCATAACCTCAGATCATATCATCATTCTGAACGGTCATAACCTCAGATCATATCATCATTCTGGTCATAACCTCAGATCATATCATCATTCTGAACGGTCATAACCTCAGATCATATCATCATTCTGGTCATAACCTCAGATCATATCATCATTCTGGTCATAACCTCGATCATATCATCATTCTGAATGGTCATAACCTCAGATCATATCATCATTCTGAACGGTCATAACCTCATATCATATCATCATTCTGGTCATAACCTCATCAAATCATCATTCTGGTCATAACCTCAGATCATATCATCATTCTGGTCATAACCTCAGATCATATCATCATTCTGAACGGTCATAACCTCGTATCATATCATCATTCTGAACGGTCATAACCTCGTGTCATATCATCATTCTGGTCATAACCTCGGGTCATATCATCATTCTGGTCATAACCTCAGATCATATCATCATTCTGGACGGTCATAACCTCAGATCATATCATCATTCTGAACGGTCATAACCTCAGATCATATCATCATTCTGGTCATAACCTCAGATCATATCATCATTCTGGTCATAACCTCAGATCATATCATCATTCTGGTCATAACCTCAGATCATATCATCATTCTGGTCATAACCTCAGATCATATCATCATTCTGGTCATAACTCAGATCATATCATCATTCTGAACGGTCATAACCTCAGATCATATCATCATTCTGGTCATAACCTCAGATCATATCATCATTCTGGTCATAACCTCGTATCATATCATCATTCTGGTCATAACTCAGATCATATCATCATTCTGGTCATAACTCAGATCATATCATCATTCTGGTCATAACCTCAGATCATATCATCATTCTGAACGGTCAGATCATATCATCATTCTGGTCATAACCTCAGATCATATCATCATTCTGGTCATAACCTCAGATCATATCATCATTCTGAACGGTCATAACCTCAGATCATATCATCATTCTGGTCATAACCTCAGATCATATCATCATTCTGGTCATAACCTCAGTATCATATCATCATTCTGGTCATCTCAGATCATATCATCATTCTGGTCATAACCTCAGATCATATCATCATTCTGAACGGTCATAACCTCAGATCATATCATCATTCTGAACGGTCATAACTCAGATCATATCATCATTCTGGTCATAACCTCAGATCATATCATCATTCTGGTCATAACCTCGATCATATCATCATTCTGGTCATAACCTCAGATCATATCATCATTCTGGTCATAACCTCAGATCATATCATCATTCTGGTCATAACTCAGATCATATCATCATTCTGGTCATAACCTCAGATCATATCATCATTCTGAACGGTCATAACCTCGTATCATATCATCATTCTGGTCATAACCTCGTGTCATATCATCATTCTGGTCATAACCTCAGATCATATCATCATTCTGAACGGTCATAACCTCGTGTCATATCATCATTCTGGTCATAACCTCGATCATATCATCATTCTGAACGGTCATAACCTCGTGTCATATCATCATTCTGGTCATAACCTCGTATCATATCATCATTCTGGTCATAACCTCGTATCATATCATCATTCTGGTCATAACCTCGATCATATCATCATTCTGGTCATAACCTCGTGTCATATCATCATTCTGGTCGTAACCTTCTTGTATCTGCAAAATCTGAGCCTTACTCAGTGTTGTAAAATACCACTGAGTTTATAAGTTGTAATTTAACCTCTTGGAACTCCCCATCCCGGATCCGGGATCGTGACTAAAGCCTCAGGCTCATTAGCATAACGCAACGTTAACGATTTCTGAAAATCGCAAATAAAATTAAAATAATGCGTTTGCTCTCAAGCTTAGCCTTTTCTTAACAACACTGTCATCTCAGATTTTCAAAATATGCTTTTGAACCATAGAAATTGACTAATTTGTGTAAGAGTATGCAAAGCTAGCATAGCATTTTGTGTAGCATGTAGCACGCAACATTTTCACAAAAGCCAGATAACCAAATAAATAAAATCATTTACCTTTGAAGAGCTTCTGATGTTTTCAATGAGGAGACTCCCAGCAACATATCAAATGCGCAGTGTTTCCTGAAAGCGTCTGTGTGTAGGAGAAATCGTTCCGTTTTCTACATTGCGCCTGGCTACCGAAACGAACCGAAAATGCAGTCACCTACAACGTGAAACTTTTTCCGGATTAACTACATAATATCGACGAAACATGGCAAACGTTGTTTGGAATCAATCCTCAAGGTGTTTTTTCACATATCTCTTCATTGACATGCAGTTCTTGGAAGCTTGCTTTTCTCTCTGCCCCAAAGAAAAATACTGGCAGGTGACTTTTGCGCACCAATTTCGGCGCAGGACACCGGGCGGACACGTGGTAAATGTGGTCTCTTATGGTCAATCTTCCAACGATCTGCCTACAAATACGTCACAATGCTGCAGACACCTTGGGGAAACGACAGAAAGGGCAGACTCATTCCTCTTGCGTTCACAGCCATATAAGGAGATCATGAAAGACAGAGCCTCAAAAATCCTTGTCATTTCCTGGATGCCAAGTCATCTTGGTTTTGCCTGAAGCTCACGTTCTAGGGCACGCACAGAGAAGATATTTGTATTTCTGGACACGTCAGAGTGTTTTCTTTCGAACAGTAGCAATTATATGCATAGTCGAGCATCTTTTTGTGACAAAATATCTTGTTTAAAACGGGAACGTTTTTCTTCCAAAATGAAATAGCGCCACCATAAGTGTAAGAGGTTAAAGTATTTTCACTTTATGTCATTTTTTGGGAGAGCCGTACTCCTCACTATTTATAATATAATATATTAATATTTACTTTTCCTTCATTCCTAAAGACAATTATGTACTTTTTACATTTTCCTGTCGCCCAAAGGATAGTCGTTACCTTTTGACAGGAAAATGGTCCAATTCACACACTTATCAAGAGAACATCCCTGGTCATCCCTATTGCCTCTCCTCTTGTAAGTCGCTCTGGATAAGAGCGTCTGCTAAATGACTTAAATGTAAATGTAAATGATCTGATAGACTCACTAAACAGAGAACATCCCTGGTCATCCCTACTGCCTCTGATCTGGAGGACTCAGTAAACAGAGAACATCCCTGGTCATCCCTACTGCCTCTGATCTGGAGGACTCACTAAACAGAGAACATCCCTGGTCATCCCTATTGCCTCTGATCTGGAGGACTCACCAAACACAAATGTTTGGTTTGTAAATTATGTCTGAGTGTTGGAGCTATCCATCATTTTGTATTTATTTTTCATGGTGCCATCTGGAATTTGAATACTTTTTACTTTTGATACTTAAGTATATTTTAAAAGCAAATACTTTTTGGTCTTTTACTCAAGTAGTATTTTACTGGGTGACTTTCACTTTTACTTGAGTCATTTTCAGCACTTGGCAGGCCCGTTCTGTGAGCTTGTGTGGCCTACCACTTTGCGGCTGAGCCGTTGTTGCTCCTAGACGTTTCCACTTCACAATAACAGCACTTACAGTTGAACCGGGGGAAACTCTAGCAAGGCAGAAATTTGACAAACTGACTTGGCATCCTATGACGGTGCCACGTTGAAAGTCACTGAGCTCTTCAGTAAGGCCATTCTACTGCCATTGCTTGTCTATGGAGATTGCATGGCTGTGTGCTCAATTGTATAAACCTGTCAGCAACAGCGGTGTGGCCGAAACAACCGAATGCACACATTTTGAAGGGGTGTCCACATACTTTTGTATATATATATATAGTGTTTAATATGTCTGTGTATGTATAATGTGTCAGTGTGTGTGTGTTTATGTGTGTGTAACGTGTGTATGTAGGTTTAACGTGTGTGTGTGTGTGCCTCTCCTAGGGATCTGAAGCTGGACAACGTGATGCTGGATGCAGAAGGCCACATTAAGATCGCTGACTTTGGGATGTGCAAAGAGAACATGTTAGACGGTGTCACCACCAAGACCTTCTGTGGGACCCCAGACTACATCGCTCCTGAGGTGATGATCGCTTCTGTTCTTCAACTCCCTATCCTCTTCTTTCTCCTCTCCTCACCCCCCTTAGTCCTCTATCCTCCTCCTATCTCATCCCTCTATCCTCCTCCTATCTCATCCCTCTATCCTATCCCATCTCATCCCTCTCTCCTCCCCCTTAGTCCTCTATCTCATCCCTCTCTCCTCCCCCTTAGTCCTCTATCCTCCTATCTCATCCGCCCCTTAGTCCTCTATCCTCCTCTATCTCATCCCTCTCTCCTCCCCCTTAGTCCTCTATCCTCCTATCTCATCCCCCCCTTAGTCCTCTATCCTCCTCCTATCTCATCCCTCTCTCCTCCCCCTTAGTCCTCTATCCTCCTCATATCTCATCCCTCTCCTCCTCCCCCTTAGTCCTCTATCCTCCTCCTATCTCATCCCTCTCCTCCTCCCCCTTAGTCCTCTATCCTCCTCCTCTCTCATCCCTCTTATTCCCCCTTAGTCCTCTATCCTCCTCCTCTCTCATCCCTCTCTCCTCCCCCCTCCAGATCATAGCGTACCAGCCCTATGGGAAGTCTGTGGACTGGTGGGCCTTTGGAGTTCTGCTCTACGAGATGCTGGCTGGACAGGTAGGTGTGTGTGTGTGTGTGTGTGTGTGTGTGTGTGTGTGTGTGTGTGTGTGTGTGTGTGTGTGTGTGTGTGTGTGTGTGTGTGTGTGTGTGTGTGTGTGTGTGTGTGTGTGTGTGTGTGTGTGTGTGTGTGTGTGTGTGTGTGTGTGTGTGTGTGCGCGTGTGCGTGCGCGCGTGCGTGCGTGTGATATTTGTCTCGGTACATCGTCCTACAGTACGTAGTGCAGAATGTCAGCGGTGTCCTCTCAGTGGCGCTCTGTGTGTCCCTCCCCAGCCTCCCTTCGATGGTGAGGACGAGGACGAGTTGTTCCAGTCCATCATGGAGCATCACGTCTCCTACCCCAAGTCCATGTCCAAGGAGGCTGTCGCCATCTGCAAAGGGGTGAGTATTCACACTTACACTCTCTCTCTCACACACACACACACACCCACTCTGACCTCTGACCCCTGTCTCTAGTTGATGACTAAGCACCCAGGGAAGCGTCTGGGCTGTGGTCCGGAGGGGGAGAGGGATATAAAGGAACACGCTTTCTTCCGTTACATGGACTGGGACAAACTGGAGAACAAGGAAGTCCAGCCGCCCTTCAAACCCAAAGCCGTGAGTCTAACCTATATAACCTATGTCTCTCTCTATATATCTATATATACAGTGGGGCAAAAAAAGTATTTAGTCAGCCACCAATTGTGCAAGTTCTCCCACTTAAAAAGATGAGAAGAGGCCTGTAATTTTCATCATAGGTACACTATGACGGACAAAATGAGAGAAAAAAAATCCAAAAAATCACATTGTAGGATTTTTAATTTATTTATTTGCAAATTATGGTGGAAAATAAGTATTTGGTCACCTACAAACAAGCAAGATTTCTGGCTCTCACAGACCTGTAACTTCCTCTTTAAGAGGCTCCTCTGTCCTCCACTCGTTACCTGTATTAATGGCACCTGTTTGAACTTGTTGTCAATATAAAAGACACCTGTCCACAACCTCAAACAGTCACACTCCAAACTCCACTATGGCCAAGACCAAAGAACTGTCAAAGGACACCAGAAGCAAAATTGTAGACCTGCACCAGGCTGGGAAGACTGAATCTGCAATAGGTAAGCAGCTTGGTTTGAAGAAATCAACTGTGGGAGCAATTATTAGGAAATGGAAGACATACAAGACCACTGATAATCTCCCTCAATCTGGGGCTCCACGCAAGATCTCACCCCGTGGGGTCAAAATGATCACAAGAATGGTGAGCAAAAATCCCAGAACCACGGGGGGACCTAGTGAATGACCTGCAGAGAGCTGGGACCAAAGTAACAAAGCCTACCATCAGTAACACACTACGCCGCCAGGGACTCAAATCCTGCAGTGCCAGACGAGTTCCCCTGCTTAAGCCAGTACATGTCCAGGCCCGTCTGAAGTTTGCTCGAGAGCATTTGGATGATCCAGAAGAAGATTGGGAGAATGTCATATGGTCAGATGAAACCCAAATATAACTTTTTGGTAAAAACTCAACTCGTTGTGTTTGGAGGACAAAGAATGCTGAGTTGCATCCAAAGAACACCATACCTACTGTGAAGCATGGGGGTGGAAAAATCATGCTTTGGGGCTGTTTTTCTGCAAAGGGACCAGGACGACTGATCCGTGTAAAGGAAAGAATGAATGAGGCCATGTATCGTGAGATTTTGAGTGAAAACCTCCTTCCATCAGCAAGGGCATTGAAGATGAAACGTGGCTGGGTCTTTCAGCATGACAATGATCCCAAACACACCGCCCGGGCATGAAGGAGTGGCTTCGTAAGAAGTATTTCAAGGTCCTGGAGTGGGGACTGAGTCATGAGGACTGGATGACTCCAACAACTTCATTATATTTCTTTATGTTGTGGATGAGGACTTCATTATATTTATATTATGTTGTGGATGAGGACTGGATGACTCTCCATATACTTCATTATATTTATATTATGTTGTGGATGAGGACTGGATGACTCCATCTTCTTCATTATATTTATATTATGTTGTGGATGAGGACTGGATGACTCTCCATCTACTTCATTATATTTATATTATGTTGTGGATGAGGACTGGATGACTCTCCATCTACTTCATTATATTTATATTATGTTGTGGATGAGGACTGGATGACTCCATCTTCTTCATTATATTTATATTATGTTGTGGATGAGGACTGGATGACTCTCCATCTACTTCATTATATTTATATTATGTTGTGGATGAGGACTGGATGACTCTCCATCTACTTCATTATATTTATATTATGTTGTGGATGAGGACTTCATTATATTTATATTAAGTTGTGGATGAGGACTGGATGACTCTCAATCTACTTCATTATATTTATATTATGTTGTGGATGAGGACTGGATGACTTTCCATCTACTTCATTATATTTATATTATGTTGTGGATGAGGACTTCATTATATTTATATTATGTTGTGAATGAGGATTGGATGACTCTCCGTCCACTTCATTATATTTATATCATGTTGTGGATGAGGACTGGATGACTCTCCATCTACTTCATTATATTTATATTATGTTGTGGATGAGGACTGGATGACTCTCCATCTACTTCATTATATTTATATTATGTTGTGGATGAGGACTGGATGATTTTCCATCTACTTCATTATATTTATATTATGTTGTGGATGAGGACTTCATTATATTTATATTATGTTGTGGATGAGGATTGGATGACTCTCCGTCCACTTCATTATATTTATATCATGTTGTGGATGAGGACTGGATGACTCTCCATCTACTTCATTATATTTATATTATGTTGTGGATGAGGACTGGATGACTCTCCATCTACTTCATTATATTTATATTATGTTGTGGATGAGGACTGGATGACTCTCCATTATATTTATATTATGTTGTGGATGAGGACTCTCCATCTACTTCATTATATTTTATATTTGTGGATGAGGACTGGATGACTCCATCTCTTCATTATATTTATATTATGTTGTGGATGAGGACTGGATGACTCCATCTACTTCATTATATTTATATTATGTTGTGGATGAGGACTGGATGACTCTCCATCTACTTCATTATATTTATATTATGTTGTGGATGAGGACTGGATGACTCTCCATCTAATTCATTATATTTATACTGGATGACTCCATCTTCTTCATTATATTTATATTATGTTGTGGATGAGGACTGGATGACTCCATCTTCTTCATTATATTTATATCATGTTGTGGATGAGGACTGGATGACTCCATCTACTTCATTATATTTATATTAAGTTGTGGATGAGGACTGGATGACTCTCCATCTTCTTCATTATATTTATATTATGTTGTGGATGAGGACTGGATGACTCCATCTACTTCATTATATTTATATTATGTTGTGGATGAGGACTGGATGACTCCATCTACTTCATTATATTTATATTATGTTGTGGATGAGGACTGGATGACTCCATCTACTGCATTATATTTATTGTATGTTGTGGATGAGGACTGGATGACTCCATCTACTTCATTATATTTATATTATGTTGTGGATGAGGACTGGATGACTCCATCTACTTCATTATATTTATATTATGTTGTGGATGAGGACTGGATGACTCCATCTACTTCATTATATTTATATTATGTTGTGGATGAGGACTGGATGACTCCATCTAATTCATTATAGTTATATCATGTTGTGGATGAGGACTGGATGACTCCATCTACTTCATTATATTTATATTAAGTTGTGGATGAGGACTGGATGACTCCATCTAATTCATTATATTTATATTAAGTTGTGGATGAGGACTGGATGACTCCATCTAATTCATTATATGTATCTTCGTTTTCTCCTCTGTGTTTTAATTCATCCCATCCGTCCCTCTTCTCTCTCCCTCCTCCACAGTGCGGTCGCGAAGCAGAGAACTTTGATCGTTTCTTTACCCGCCACCCCCCCGTCTTGACCCCCCCCGACCAGGAGGTCATCATGAACCTGGACCAGGAAGAGTTCCAGGGATTCTCATTCGTTAACCCAGAGTACCCCGACATGGATTGACCCATCACAGCGCTGCATGAGCTCCGTGATCCTGCCCCTCTTCCAGATCTCATATCATTTCATCGCCAGGATATAGTTTAGGGACCAAAGGGTGTATCCCAGTTGTCTCTCCTCCCTCTTGAGCGTGCACTTGTTCACTACTCCTGAGTGGCGCGGCCGGCTAGTGGCATCTCAGTGCACGGAGCGTCACTACAGTGCCTGGTTCGAATCCAGGCTGTGTCACATCCAGCCGTGATTGGGAGTCCTAAGAGGGCGGCGCACGATTGGCCCAGCGTCGTCCGGGTTTTGGCCAGGGGGGGAGGGGTAGGTCGTCATTGTAAATAATAATTTGTTCTTTAACTGACTTGCCCAGTTAAATAAAGATTAAATACATTTTTTTTTATAAACACAAACATAAAAACATTATTGGTGTTAACCTGGAGTAGAGTTTCCATTTACCACTCATTTCCTTTCAAGTGAAGAAGTGTGTGCTTTGGGAGGAAGGGGAGAGGATTGGGACATAGCCGAGTCCCTACCCACTGTTCTAACCTAAACACAGATCTAGGATCAGATTCCCCATGCCCCTAGTCTAAACCTGAACCATGACGGAGATCTGCCCTCTGATCAGCTGTGAAAGACAACTTCTACTCAAAACACAACAGCAAGGACCCATTTGCATGAAATCCGACAACAACAACAACAACAAAAAATGCTGAATCGATCGATTTTAAACTAATCGATAATCAAATCAAATGAGTTACATTCCACCATCAACCAATCAAATGACCTCCCGACTGTTACTGGGACCAATATTGACCGACTGATCGAACTGATCGACTTTCTTACTGTTTAATGATCAATCGGGGTATTGTTTTATTGTTTGTATTGATTAGGGATCCCCGTTTAGGGATTTAGAACTGTTATGAAATGTTAGCATCACCACCACCTCACACACCATGTCGCGTTACTGTAAAACTGTGCCAAAGCAGGGTCAGAGTTCAGGGTCCAGTGTCCTCCGTTACGGGGAGACACACTGCAGCCATTTTGTGCCACAGAGCCCAAACAACCCCACACCTCAGAATAGCATTCACTGCGACTGGAAACACACGGACACACCAGGGCTCATCTCCAATAGTCTTGTCAACCCGGTCCAATCACACATCTCTAGATATCGCTCTGAGACCAGGGCCCGTTCCCTCTATAGTGACCTGCTATTGACTAGGGCCCGTTCCCTCTATAGTGACCTGCTATTGACCAGGGAGGGCCCGTTCCCCATAGTGACCTGCTATTGACCAGGGAGGGGCCCATTCCTTCTATAGTGACCTGCTATTGACCAGGGAGGGCCCATTCCCTCTATAGTGACCTGCTATTGGCCAGGGCCCATTCCCTCTATAGTGATCTGCTATTGACCAGGGAGGGCCCATTCCCTCTATAGTGACCTGCTATTGACCAGGGAGGGGCCCATTCCCTCTATAGTGATCTGCTATTGACCAGGAGGGGCCCATTCCCTCTATAGTGACCTGCTATTGACCAGGGAGGGGTCCATTCCCTCTATAGTGACCTGCTATTGACCAGGGCCCATTCCCCATAGTGACCTGCTATTGACCAGGGCCCATTCCCTCTATAGTGACCTGCTATTGACCAGGGAGGGCCCATTCCCCATAGTGACCTGCTATTGACCAGGGCCCATTCCCCATAGTGACCTGCTATTGGCCAGGGCCCGTTCCCCATAGTGACCTGCTATTGACCAGGAGGGCCCGTTCCCTCTATAGTGACCTGCTATTGACCAGGGAGGGCCCATTCCCCATAGTGACCTGCTATTGACCAGGGCCCATTCCCTCTATAGTGACCTGCTATTGACCAGGGCCCATTCCCCATAGTGACCTGCTATTGACCAGGGAGGGCCCGTTCCCCATAGTGACCTGCTATTGACCAGGGAAGGGCCCATTCCCTCTATAGTGACCTGCTATTGACTAGGGCCCATTCCCCATAGTGACCTGCTATTGACCAGGGAGGGCCCATTCCCTCTATAGTGACCTGCTATTGACTAGGGCCCATTCCCCATAGTGACCTGCTATTGACCAGGGAGGGCCCATTCCCTCTATAGTGACCTGCTATTGACCAGGGAGGGCCCATTCCCTCTATAGTGACCTGCTATTGACCAGGGAGGGCCCGTTCCCCATAGTGACCTGCTATTGACCAGGGAGGGCCCGTTCCCTCTATAGTGACCTGCTATTGACCAGGGAGGGCCCATTCCCTCTATAGTGACCTGCTATTGACCAGGGAGGGCCCATTCCCTCTATAGTGACCTGCTATTGACCAGGGAGGGCCCGTTCCCTCTATAGTGACCTGCTATTGACCAGGGAGGGCCCATTCCCTCTATAGTGACCTGCTATTGACCAGGGAGGGCCCGTTCCCCATAGTGACCTGCTATTGACCAGGGAGGGGCCGTTCCCCAAGTGACCTGCTATTGACCAGGGAGGGCCCGTTCCCTCTATAGTGACCTGCTATTGACCAGGGAGGGCCCATTCCCTCTATAGTGACCTGCTATCCTCTATGACTAGGGCCCATTCCCTCTATAGTGACCTGCTATTGATCAGGGAGGGCCCATTCCCTCATAGTGACCTGCTATTGACCAGGGAGGGCCCATTCCCTCTATAGTGACCTGCTATTGACCAGGGAGGGCCCAGGGAGGGTTCATTCCTCTATAGTGACCTGCTATAGGGCCCTGGCTCTGTAGAAAGTAGTGCACTGCATAGGGAATAGGTGTGATTTCAGACGCTGTCTAGGAATTATCTGACCACTGCCAAACAAGGATGTTGTAGTTTATACTTAACCAGGGTGGTTAGTTAGTACTTGGTTAGTTAACCAGGGTGGTTAGTTAGTACTTGGTTAGTTATCCAGGGTGGTTAGTTAGTACTTGGTTAGTTAACCAGGGAGGTTAGTTAGTACTTGGTTAGTTAACCAGGGTGGTTAGTTAGTACTTGGTTAGTTAACCAGGGTGGTTAGTTAGTACTTGGTTAGTTAACCAGGGTGGTTAGTTAGTACTTGGTTAGTTAACCAGGGTGGTTAGTTAGTACTAGGTTAGTTAACTGGTTATTAGTACCGGGGGGTTGGGGCGTGTTCTGTAACTGTTTAGAGAGAACTGAGATTATATTACCATGCAGTTAAATGTGTCAAACTGGAAAATACTGGAAAGGTATTTTTTCTTTCTTGTGTCAAGAGTGACTGAGGATGATGATGATGATGATGATGATGATAGCTGAATCTTGTTTTGTGTGTCCGCTGAGCTAAAGGCCTTATCTGCACTTGGGGAGTTAACTCTACTGAATGAGGATGATGATGAGGATGATGACGATGATGATGATGATGATGATGATGGAGTTAACTCTACTGAATGAGGATGATGATGAGGATGATGATGATGGAGTTAACTCTACTGAATGAGGATGATGATGATGATGGTGATGATGATGATGATGGAGTTAACTCTACTGAATGATGATGATGATGATGATGATGATGATGATGATGATGATGGTGATGATGGAGTTAACTCTACTGAATGATGATGATGATGATGATGATGTAGTTAACTCTACTGAATGATGATGATGATGATGATGATGATGATGGAGTTAACTCTACTGAATGATGATGATGATGATGATGATGTAGTTAACTCTACTGAATGATGATGATGATGATGATGATGGTGGTGGTGATGATGATGATGATGATGATGATGATGATGATGATGATGAGTTAACTCTACTGAATGATGATGATGATGATGATGATGATGATGATGAGTTAACTCTACTGAATGATGATGATGATGATGATGATGATGATGGTGATGATGATGGTGGTGATGATGATGATGATGATGATGATGATGATGATGATGATGAGTTAACTCAAGCATCTGCTGTCTTACAGGAACCGTACAGAGGTTTGTAACGATGTAGGGAGAGGGGGTGTGTCTTGTACGTGTAAATCTGTCTTCTGATTGGATAATATAATATAACTCAACTCACCTCCTGGTGCCTTAATGTCTCAACCAGCATACTGCTCTCTGTCTCATTACACACACACACACACACACACACACACACACACACACACACACACACACACACACACACACACACACACACACACACACACACACCTTAATTGAAGTGCATTGAGAAGCAGACTCAGTCTACTAGTCCACATAGAAACCCCTTGAGAAGCAGACTGTCTACTAGTCCACATAGAAACCCCTTGAGAAGCAGACTGTCTACTAGTCCACATAGAAACCCCTTGAGAAGCAGACTGTCTACTAGTCCTCATAGAAACCCCTTGAGAAGCAGACTGTCTACTAGTCCACATAGAAACCCCTTGAGAAGCAGACTGTCGACTAGTCCACATAGAAACCCTTGAGAAGCAGACTGTCTACTAGTCCACATAGAAACCCTTGAGAAGCAGACTGTCTACTAGTCCACATAGAAACCCCTTGAGAAGCAGACTGTCTACTAGTCCACATAGAAACCCCTTGAGAAGCAGACTCAGTCTACTAGTCCACATAGAACCCCTTGAGAAGCAGACTGTCTACTAGTCCACATAGAAACCCTTGAGAAGCAGACTGTCTACTAGTCCACATAGAAACTCCATGAGAAGCAGACTGTCTACTAGTCCACATAGAAACCCCTTGAGAAGCAGACTGTCGACTAGTCCACATAGAAACTCCATGAGAAGCAGACTGTCTACTAGTCCACATAGAAACTCCATGAGAAGCAGACTGTCTACTAGTCCACATAGAAACCCCTTGAGAAGCAGACTGTCGACTAGTCCACATAGAAACCCATGAGAAGCAGACTGTCTACTAGTCCACATAGAAACCCCTTGAGAAGCAGACTGTCTACTAGTCCACATAGAAACCCCTTGAGAAGCAGACTGTCTACTAGTCCACATAGAAACCCCTTGAGAAGCAGACTGTCTACTAGTCCACATAGAAACCCCTTGAGAAGCAGACTGTCTACTAGTCCTCATAGAAACCCTTGAGAAGCAGACTCAGTCTACTAGTCCTCATAGAAACCCCTTGAGAAGCAGACTCAGTCTACTAGTCCACATAGAAACCCCTTGAGAAGCAGACTGTCTACTAGTCCACATAGAAACCCCTTGAGAAGCAGACTGTCTACTAGTCCACATAGACTAGTAGAGTGGGCAGGGCTGCTGAGTGGGCAGGGCCCCCTGGGGCTGAGGGGTGGGCAGGGCTCCCTGGGGCTGAGGGGTGGGCAGGGCCCCTGGGGCTGCTGAGTGGGCAGGGCCCCCTGGGGCTGAGGGGTGGGCAGGGCCCCCTGTGGCTGCTGAGTGGGCAGGGCCCCCTGGGGCTGAGGGCTGGGCAGGGCCCCCTGGGGCTGAGGGGTGGGCAGGGCCCCCTGGGGCTGCTGAGCGGGGCAGGGCCCCCTGGGGCTGAGGGTTGGGCAGGGCCCCTGGGGCTGAGGGGTGGGCAGGGCCCCTGGGGCTGAGGGGTGGGCAGGGCCCCCTGGGGCTGAGGGGCCTAGAGGAGAGATGGAGAGCAGAAGGTAGGAAATAATGTCCTCTGCCAGTCTGTCTCTCTGCCAGTCTGTAACGGTCTGTCTCTCTGCCAGTCTGTAACGGTCTGTCTCTCTGCCAGTCTGTAATGGTCTGTCCCTCTGCCAGTCTGTAACAGTCTGTCTCTCTGCCAGTCTGTAATGGTCTGTCTCTCTGCCAGTCTGTAATGGTCTGTCTCTCTGCCAGTCTGTAATGGTCTGTCTCTCTGCCAGTCTGTAACGGTCTGTCTCTCTGCCAGTCTGTAACGGTCTGTCTCTCTGCCAGTCTGTAGCGGTCTGTCTCTCTGCCAGTCTGTAATGGTCTGTCTCTCTGCCAGTCTGTCTCTCTGCCAGTCTGTAACGGTCTGTCTCTCTGCCAGTCTGTAACGGTCTGTCTCTCTGCCAGTCTGTAATGGTCTGTTTCTCTGCCAGTCTGTAACGGTCTGTCTCTCTGCCAGTCTGTCTCTCTGCCAGTCTGTCTCTCTGCCAGTCTGTAATGGTCTGTTTCTCTGCCAGTCTGTAACGGTCTGTCTCTCTGCCAGTCTGTCTCTCTTCCAGTCTGTAATGGTCTGTCCTCTGCCAGTCTGTAATGGTCTGTCTCTCTGCCAGTCTGTAATGGTCTGTCCTCTGCCAGTCTGTAACATCCTGTCTCTGCCATTCTGTAATGGTCTGTCTCTCTGCCAGTCTGTCTCTCTACCAGTCTGTAACGGGGTCTGTCTCTCTGCCAGCCTGTAATGGTCTGTCTCTCTGCCAGTCTGTCTCTGCCAGTCTGTAATGGTCTGTCTCTCTGCCAGTCTGTAATGGTCTGTCCCTCTGCCAGTCTGTAACGGTCTGTCTCTGCCAGTCTGTAATGGTCTGTCTCTCTGCCAGTCTGTAATGGTCTGTCTCTCTCCAGTCTGTAATGGTCTGTCTCTCTGCCAGTCTGTAATGGTCTGTCTCTCTGCCAGTCTGTAAGTCTGTCTCTCTGGTCTGTAATGGTCTGTCCCTCTGCCAGCTGTAATGGTCTGTCCCTCTGCCAGTCTGTAACGGTCTGTCTCTCTGCCAGTCTGTAATGGTCTGTCTCTCTGCCAGTCTGTAATGGTCTGTCTGCCAGTCTGTCTCTCTGCCAGTCTGTAATGGTCTGTCTCTCTGCCAGTCTGTAACGGTCTGTCTCTGCCAGTCTGTAATGGTCTGTCTCTCTGCCAGTCTGTCTCTCTGCCAGTCTGTAATGGTCTGTCTCTCTGCCAGTCTGTCTCTCTGCCAGTCTGTAATGGTCTGTCTCTCTACCAGTCTGTAATGGTCTGTCTCTCTGCCAGTCTGTAATGGTCTGTTTCTCTGCCAGTCTGTAACGGTCTGTCTCTCTGCCAGTCTGTAATGGTCTGTTTCTCTGCCAGTCTGTAATGTCCTCTGTCAGTCTGTCTCTCTGCCAGTCTGTAATGGTCTGTCTCTCTGCCAGTCTGTCTCTCTGCCAGTCTGTAACGGTCTGTCTCTCTGCCAGTCTGTAATGGTCTGTCTCTCTGCCAGCCTGTAATGGTCTGTCTCTGCCAGTCTGTAATGGTCTGTCTGCCAGTCTGTAACGGTCTGTCTCTCTTCCAGTCTGTAATGGTCTGTCGCTGCCAGTCTGTCTCTCTACCAGTCTGTAATGGTCTGTCTCTCTGTCAGTCTGTCTCTCTGCCAGTCTGTAATGGTCTGTCTCTCTGCCAGTCTGTCTCTCTGCCAGTCTGTAATGGTCTGTCTCTCTGCCAGTCTGTCTCTGCCAGTCTGTAACGGTCTGTCTCTCTTCCAGTCTGTAATGGTCTGTCTCTGCCAGTCTGTAATGGTCTGTCTCTCTGCCAGTCTGTAACGGTCTGTCTCTCTGCCAGTCTGTAACGGTCTGTCTCTCTGCCAGTCTGTAATGATCTGTCCTCTTCTGTTTGTAGTGGTCTGTCTCTCTGCCAGTCTGTAACAGTCTGTCTCTCTGCCAGTCTGTAATGGTCTGTCTCTCTGCCAGTCTGTAATGGTCTGTCTCTCTGCCAGTCTGTAATGATCTGTCCCTCTTTCTGTTTGTAGTGGTCTGTCTCTCTGCCAGTCTGTAACAGTCTGTCTCTCTGCCAGTCTGTAACGGTCTGTCTCTCTGCCAGTCTGTAATGGTCTGTCTCTCTGCCAGTCTGTAATGGTCTGTCTCTCTGCCAGTCTGTAATGGTCTGTCTCTCTGCCAGTCTGTAATGGTCTGTCTCTCTGCCAGTCTGTAATGGTCTGTCTCTCTGCCAGTCTGTAATGGTCTGTCTCTCTGCCAGTCTGTAACAGTCTGTCTCTCTGCCAGTCTGTAATGGTCTGTCTCTCTGCCAGTCTGTAACGGTCTGTCTCTCTGCCAGTCTGTAATGGTCTGTCTCTCTGCCAGTCTGTAACTGTCTGTCTCTCTGCCAGTCTGTAATGGTCTGTCTCTGCCAGTCTGTAACTGTCTGTCTCTCTGCCAGTCTGTAACGGTCTGTCTCTGCCAGTCTGTAACGGTCTGTCCTCTTTCATTCTGTAACAGTCTGTCTCTCTGCCAGTCTGTAACTGTCTATCTCTCTGCCAGTCTGTAATGGTCTGTCCCTCTTTCAGTCTGTAGCAGTCTGTCTCTCTGCCAGTCTGTAACAGTCTGTCTCTCTGCCAGTCTGTAATGGTCTGTCTCTCTGCCAGTCTGTAACGGTCTGTCTCTCTGCCAGTCTGTAACGGTCTGTCTCTCTGCCAGTCTGTAGCGGTATGTCTCTGACAGTCTGTCTTTAAGTCTATGCCGTAGTCTATCAGTCTGTTGCTTGTCTGTACCGGGGTCTGTATATTTTCTCTCCTCTCAGGTTGTCTGTTGACTTTTCTATGTTCTGTAGACTTATGAGTCTCCTGGGTGATCCTGTCTGTTCAGTGGGTGTCTGTGGTGGTCTGTATCTTTTGGTCTGGGGTGGTCTGTCTTTTGGTCTGGGGTGGTCTGTGTCTTTGTTCTGGGGTGGTCTATGTCTGTCTGTTCTGGGATGGTCTGGGTCAGTCTGTGTCTTTGGTCTGGGGTGGTCTGCATCTTCGGTCTGTGGTGGTCTGTATCTTTTGGTCTGGGGTGGTCTGTCTTTGTTCTGGGGTGGTCTGTGTCTTTGTTCTGGGATGGTCTGGGTCGGTCTGTGTCTTTGTTCTGGGGTGGTCTGTTTCTTTGTTCTGGGATGGTCTGTGTCGGTCTGTGTCTTTGTTCTGGGGTGGTCTGTGTCTTTGTTCTGGGGTGGTCTGTGTCTTTGTTCTGGGGTGGTCTGTGTCTTTGTTCTGGGGTGGTCTATGTCTGTCTGTTCTGGGATGGTCTGGGTCAGTCTGTGTCTTTGGTCTGTAGTAGTCTGTCTTTTGGTCTGTGGTGGTCTGTGTCTTTTGGTCTGAGGTGGTCTGTGTCTTTTGGTCTGTCAGTTTGATCCTCTTGGGTCCAGACTTGCTGCTGCTCTCTGTCCTCTGTCTCTGTTCACATTAACATTACTGTTATTGTACTCTCAGCTGCTCTGGGGCTGTACCCCCGTCTTCACGTTGGTGCGGTCCGTCTGTCTGTCTTAGGTGTGGGGCTGTACCACCTCAGTTCGTAGGGAGGGGTGTGTCGTGTTTGCACACCTCTTACCTCTCTTCCTTTAATTCATCCTCAGAACCTGTGTGCTGATTGGCTTTCCCTATCGCTCTCTCTTTCACTATCTCTCTCCTTACCTGTCACTCTTAACTTTCTCTTCCTCCTTACTCACTCACTCACTCACTCACTCTCTCACTCTCTCACTCACTCACTCAATCACTCTCTCCATCTCCCCTTCCTTTCTCCCCTCTCTCTGAGCAGGCTCGATTTCAGTCATGTTTCTAATTAATAAGCTTGTCTGTTCAGAGATCAATAACCAGATTAAAACAACATCTTCTTCTCTCCTCCCTCCTCTCCCTCCTCCCTCTCCTACCCTCGCTCTCTCCTTCCTCCCCTCCCTCCCTCCCTCCTCTCTCCTTTCTCCCTCTAACAGAAGAACCGTCGGGACACGGGGAACTTTGATAAAGAGTTCACTAAATGGCGGTGGAGCTGACTCTACAGACAAACTGTTCATAATGAACCTCGATCAGAACGAATTCCAGGGATTCTCCTACACGAACCCAGAGTACATCATACAGGTTTAACCCTGTAGATTATATAACATGTCACAACCCAGAGTACATCAGACTGGTTTAACCCTGTAGATTATATAACATGATACTCACCAACCCAGAGTATATCATACAGGTTTAACCCTGTAGATTATATAACATGATACTCACCAACCCAGAGTACATCATACAGGTTTAACCCTGTAGATTATATAACATGATACTCACCAACCCAGAGTAAATCATACAGGTTTAACCCTGTAGATTATATAACATGATACTCACCAACCCAGAGTACATCATACAGATTTAACCCTGTAGATTATATAACATGATACTCACCAACCCAGAGTACATCATACAGTTTAACCCTGTAGATTATATAACATGATACTCACCAACCCAGAGTACATCATACAGATTTAACCCTGTAGATTATATAACATGATACTCACCAACCCAGAGTACATCATACAGGTTTAACCCTGTAGATTATATAACATGATACTCACCAACCCAGAGTACATCATACTGGTTTAACCCTGTAGATTATATAACATGATACTCACCAACCCAGAGTACATCATACAGGTTTAACCCTGTAGATTATATAACATGATACTCACCAACCCAGAGTACATCATACAGGTTTAACCCTGTAGATTATATAACAACCCAGAGTAAATCATACAGGTTTAACCCTGTAGATTATATAACACATCACCAACCCAGAGTACATCATACAGGTTTAACCCTGTAGATTATATAACATGATACTCACCAACCCAGAGTACATCATACAGGTTTAACCCTGTAGATTATACAGTACCTGTCAAAAGTTGGGCCATACCTACTCATTCATTTAATTTATTTTTAATATTTTCTACATTGTAGAATAATAGTGAAGACATCAAAACAACGAAATAACACATATGGAATCATGTAGCAACCAAAAAAGTGTTAAACAAATCAAAATATATTTTAGATTTGAGATTTTTCAAAGTAGCCACCTCTTTGCCTTGACGACAGCTTTGAACACTCTTGACATTCTCTCAACCAGCTTCACGAGGTTGTCTTGTGTTGTCTTGTTAAAAGTTCATTTGTGGAATGTCTTTCCTCCTTAATGCATTTAAACCAATCAGTTATGTTGTGACAAGCTAGGGTTGGTATACAGAAGATAGCCCTATTTGGTAAAATACCAAGTCCATATTATGGCAGGAACAGCTCAAATAAGCAAAGAGAAACGACAGTCCATCATTACTTTAAGACATGAAGGTCAGTCAATACTCAAGAACTTTCAAGAACTTTGAACGTTTCTTCAAGTACAGTCGCAAAAACCATTCTGCCCCTGAACAAGGCCGACATTGTAAATAAGAATTTGTTCTTAACTGACTTGCCTCGTTAAATAAAGGTTAAATAAAATTAAAATAAGAAGAGACTTGCTTGGGCCAAGAAACACGAGCAGTTAGACATTGGACATTAGACATTAGACCAGTGGAGATCTGTCCTTTGGTCCTGGTGAGTCCAAATTTGAGATTTTTGTGTCTTTGTGAGACGCAGAGTAGATGAAGGGAGGAACTCCACATGTGTTGTTCCCACCGTGAAGCATGGAGGAGGAGGTGTGACAGCGCTTTGCTGGTGACACTGTCAATTATTTATTTTGAATTCAAGGCACACTTAACCAGCATGGCTACCACAGCATTCTGCAGTGATACACCATCCCATCTGGTTTGCGCTAGTGGTACTATAATTAATTTTTCAACATGACAATGACCCAAAACACACCTCCAGGCTGTGTAAGGGCTATTTGACCAGGAAGGAGAGTGATGGAGTGCTGCATCAGATGACCTGGCCTCCGCAATCAACCAACCTTAACCCATTTGAGAGGTTTGGGATGAGTTGGACTGCAGAGTGAAAGAAAAGCAGCCAACAAGTGCTCAGCATATGTGGGAACTCCTTCAAGACTGTTGGGAAAAGCATTCCAGGTGAAGCTGGTTGACAGTGCTAAGAGTGGGCAAAGCTGTCATCAAGGGGAGGGTGGCTGCTATAAAGAATCTCAAATATAAAATATATTTTTATTTAATGCTTTTTTTGGTTACTACATGTTTCCATACAATGTAGAAAATAGTAAAAATAAAGAAAAACCCTTAATGAGTGTCCTCTTTTGACTGACACTGTATATACATCTTATAGCATTATACACAATACCATTACAGGAACAGGCCCATTCAACAGCAAACTAGCTAACGGAAACCCAACCAGCCACACCTTCACACACCAGCTCCCATCAACATGGACTGTACCAACATCACTGGCACCTCTGTTCCTGCGGTTTGGTTTAACCCAACAGAAACAGAACCAACTCCAGCTGGAACCAACTGGTCTGAAGAGGTTTCAAGAGGAGCCAGGAGAGACTAGTTCTCTTCCGGAATGTTCTTTCATTACTCTGTTTGGACTCTGAACTGTCTGGCCTGTTCGCTATGTAGTGGTAACCGTGGGAGATGGCTAAAAGCAGAGACATGTATGTAGAGAGATCAGCTTCTAGAATGTTCAATATTGTTCTCATTCTAGATCTTCACCTCGAGAGCATTGTGTTTAATATATTCCCCATGTAATGTTAATGGAGATCTAACATGGCTGTTATAGAATGTTGTAGTGTCATGTAAATACATCATTCTAGATCTTCACCTCAAGAGAATTGTGTTTAAATATTCCCATGTAATGTTAATGGGGCGCTATCAACTCTAAATACATGGCTCTGGTTTAAAAGCAGTGCACTATATAGGCAGTAGGGTGCCATTCAGGACTTGATCTATTACTTGCGTTTGTTTACATGTTCTCTCCTTCAGCCAGTGACGTGACGTCACGACCATTCCATAACATGTATGAGCAAACGCGTGTGACACCTTGGTCTTAAGAGTTTACATCCCAGTGTTCTAGAACTCATATCTTAGTGTTCCAGAACTCATGCTCCAGTGTTCTAGAACTCATATCTTATTGTCCCAGAACTCATATCTTAGTGTTCCAGAACTCATGTCTTAGTGTTCCAGAACTCATATCTTATTGTCCCAGAACTCATATCTTAGTGTTCCAGAACTCATGTCTTAGTGTTCCAGAACTCATATCTTAGTGTTCCAGAACTCATATCTTAGTGTTCCAGAACTCATGCTCCAGTTTTCCGGAACTCATATCTTAGTGTTCTAGAACTCAAATCTTAGTGTTCTAGAACTCATTCTCCAGTGTTCTAGAACTCATATCTTAGTGTTCCAGAACTCATGTCTTAGTGTTCCAGAACTTATGTTTTAGTGTTCCAGAACTCATATCTTAGTGTTCTAGATTAGAACTCATGGTGTCCCAGTCTTTAGAACATGTCTGGTCTTCCAAACTGATGCAAAAAACTGTCTGACAGAGAGAAGTGAGATCTGATCTGTAGACTGCTGCAGTGCCGAACTCTCTCTGTCCCTCTTCCCTTCTCTCTCTCTCTGTCTCTCTCTCTCTCTCTAACTCTCTCTGTCCCTCTTTCCCCTCTCTGGTCTGTCTCTCTCTCTCTAACTCTAAGCTCTGTCCCTCTTCCCCCTCTCTCTCTCTCTCTCTCTGTCTCTAACTCTCTAACTCTGTCCCTCTTCCCCTCTCTCTGTCTCTCTCTTCCTGTGTGTGTGTGTGTGTGTGTGTGTGTGTGGGTGTGTGTGTGTGTGTGTGTGTGTGTGTGTGTGTGTGCGTGTGTGTATGTGTGTGCTGTGTGTGTGTGTGGTAGTCAGCTGTCTCTAGTCCGGTGTGTGTGTTTTTGTTCTAATCCATGAAACCAGCTTCACTACGCATGCCTTTGGGAGCTAGCTAACCCCCACTCCATATTGCCTTTAGAGCTAGCTAACCCCCACTCCATATTGCCTTTAGAGCTAACCTTTATCCCCCACTCCATATTGCCTTTAGAGCTAGTTTTTTAACCCCCCCCCCCACTCCATATTATTATTCCAATGAACTACTTGACGGTTGTTAACCATGGTAACACTTTACCTAACTACTGAGGGTCAGGGTGGGTTTGACGTCACTGCACAACTAACTAGTACCTATATCTATATTATACTGTGTATATCTACTGATGTATGTGGCCTGTTGGTGTACTGACATGTATTATATCAGTGGCACCTGTCTTATGTCATAGACCTCTGGTCTAAAGTAGTGTATTATAGAGGGTGTAGTGTATATATCAGTGGCCCCCTGTCCCCATAGACCTCTGGTCTAAAGTAGTGTACTATAGAGGGTGTAGTGTACCTGTATATATCAGTGACCCCCCCCCCCCATACCTTTGGTCAAGAATAGTGCACTACACAGGGGGCCATTTAGTGGGGCGGCAGGTAGCCTAGTGGTTAGAGCATAAAGTTGGACTAGTAACCATAAAGGTTGCTGGATCGAATCCCTCGAGCTGACAAGGTTAACAGTTAACCCACTGTTTCCCAGAAGGCCGTCATTGCAAATAAGAATTTGTTCTTAAACTGACTTGCCTAGTTAAATAAAGGTAAAATAAATACATTTCAGACTCACTTTATCTGGTATCTACTGGTTTATACCAGTCTTCCATTCAGATAACTGTGTTCTATTGGTGCTCTAGTGTTTTAACCCTTGCCCCCTTTTCCTCATTTAGGGTGTGGTTACAATGTAGGCGACTTTTCACCCCGTCTCTCTGTAACCACTACCCCTCTGGAGAGCGCCCCGGCACTAGTCTCTGTCACCCGGAAGGAGTAGAGGTATTGAGCTGCCTGCTCCTCATCAAATCCCTGAGAATGGGGGAAAGGATTTTCCCAGGGTGCATCTGGCTAAAGGAGTGGAAGAATGGGGGAAAGGTTTTCCCAGGGTGCATCTGACTAAAGAAGTGGAAGAAAACCCAACAGGAGAAATGGAACCAAAACAGAAATAACTAAACTATGCAATATGGAAATACAAACAACAACAGGAGATGAACGAGCTTGATGACGGGAGGGCGTGAAGGGGACGGAGGTCATTCTAAGGTCACGTGTTGCATGCCCTGTGACTGTCATGTCATGTGACTTGAGACATTCTCTGGTAGTTAGCCCAAAACACCTTTGGTGTAACAGCCCTTGGATGTGGGAACAGCACTGTCTGGTTCTCATGTTATTATACAACACCTGGTGTTTGACAACACACTGTCTGGTTATTATACAACACCTGGTGTTTGACAACACACTGTCTGGTTATTATACAACACCTGGTGTTTGACAACACACTGTCTGGTTCTCATGTTATTATACAACACCTGGTATTTGACAACACACTGTCTGGTTATTATACAACACCTGGTGTTTGACAACACACTGTCTGGTTCTCATGTTATTATACAACACCTGGTGTTTGACAACACACTGTCTGGTGTTCATTCATCTCCACTCACCTGGTTGTGTTCATTCATCATCACTCACCTGGTTGTGTCAATTCATCTCCACTAACCTGGTTGTGTTCATTCATCTCCACTCACCTGGTTGTGTTCATTCATCTCCACTCACCTGGTTGTGTTCATTCATCAAAACTCACCTGGTTGTGTTCATTCATCATCACTCACCTGGTTGTGTTCATTCATCATCACTCACCTGGTTGTGTTCATTCATCATCACTCACCTGGTTGTGTCGGTGTTAATTCACCATCACTCAGCTGGTTGTGTTAATTCATCACCACTCACCTGGTTGTGTTCATTCATCATCACTCACCTGGTTGTGTTCATTCATCATCACTCACCTGGTTGTGTTAATTCATCTCCACTAACCTGGTTGTGTTCATTCATCTCCACTCACCTGGTTGTGTTCATTCATCATCACTCACCTGGATGTGTTCATTCATCATCACTCACCTGGTTGTGTTCATTCATCATCACTCACCTGGTTGTGTTCATTCATCACCACTCACCTGGTTGTGTTCATTCATCATCACTCACCTGGTTGTGTTCATTCATCATCACTCACCTGGTTGTGTTCATTCATCATCACTCACCTGGTTGTGTGACAGAGACCACACAACAGAGACCACTCAACAGAGACCACACAACAGAGACCACGCAACAGAGACCACACAACAGAGACCACACAACAGACTAAACAACAGAGACTAAACAACAGAGACTAAACAACAGAGACTAAACAACAGAGACCACGCAACAGAGACCACGCAACAGAGACCACGCAACAGAGACCACGCAACAGAGACCACACAACAGAGACCACGCAACAGAGACTAAACAACAGACACCACACAACAGAGACTAAACAACAGAGACTAAACAACAGAGACCACGCAACAGAGACTAAACAACAGAGACCACACAACAGAGACCACTCAACAGAGACCACACAACAGAGACCACTCAACAGAGACCACACAACAGAGACCACACAACAGAGACCACTCAACAGAGACCACTCAACAGAGACCACACAACAGAGACCACACAACAGACTAAACAACAGAGACTAAACAACAGAGACCACTCAACAGAGACCACACAACAGAGACCACCCAACAGAGACCACACAACAGAGACCATGCAACAGAGACTAAACAACAGAGACCACGCAACAGAGACTAAACAACAGAGACCACACAACAGAGACCACTCAACAGAGACCACACAACAGAGACAACTCAACAGAGACCACACAACAGAGACCACACAACAGAGACCACTCAACAGAGACCACTCAACAGAGACCACTCAACAGAGACCACACAACAGAGACCACACAACAGAGACTAAACAACAGAGACTAAACAACAGAGACCACGCAACAGAGACTACACAACAGAGACCACTCAACAGAGACCACACAACAGAGACCACACAACAGAGACCACACAACAGAGACCACTCAACAGAGACCACTCAACAGAGACCACACAACAGAGACCACACAACAGACTAAACAACAGAGACTAAACAACAGAGACCACTCAACAGAGACCACGCAACAGAGACCACCCAACAGAGACCACACAACAGAGACCATGCAACAGACACCACCCAACAGAGACCACACAACAGAGACTAAACAACATAGACCACTCAACAGAGACCACTCAACAGAGACCACTCAACAGAGACCACACAACAGAGACCACGCAACAGAGACCACGCAACAGAGACCACTCAACAGAGACCACTCAACAGAGACCACACAACAGAGACCACACAACAGAGACCACACAACAGAGACCACTCAACAGAGACCACTCAACAGAGACCACACAACAGAGACCACACAACAGAGACTAAACAACAGAGACTAAACAACAGAGACCACGCAACAGAGACTAAACAACAGAGACCACACAACAGAGACCACTCAACAGAGACCACACAACAGAGACCACACAACAGAGACCACACAACAGAGACCACTCAACAGAGACCACTCAACAGAGACCACACAACAGAGACCACACAACAGACTAAACAACAGAGACTAAACAACAGAGACCACTCAACAGAGACCACGCAACAGAGACCACCCAACAGAGACCACACAACAGAGACCATGCAACAGACACCACCCAACAGAGACCACGCAACAGAGACCACTCAACAGAGACCACGCAACAGAGACCACGCAACAGAGACCACACAACAGAGACCACACAACAGAGACCACACAACAGAGACTAAACAACAGAGACTAAACAACATAGACCACTCAACAGAGACCACTCAACAGAGACCACTCAACAGAGACCACACAACAGAGACCACGCAACAGAGACCACGCAACAGAGACCACTCAACAGAGACCACTCAACAGAGACCACACAACAGAGACCGCACAACAGAGACCACACAACAGACTAAACAACAGAGACCACACAACAGAGACCACACAACAGAGACCACGCAACAGAGACCACTCAACAGAGACCACACAACAGAGACCACACAACAGACTAAACAACAGAGACTAAACAACAGAGACTAAACAACAGAGACCACCCAACAGAGACCACGCAACAGAGACCACGCAACAGAGACCATCCAACAGAGACCACACAACAGAGACCATGCAACAGAGACCACTCAACAGAGACCACACAACAGAGACCACACAACAGACTAAACAACAGAGACTAAACAACAGAGACTAAACAACAGAGACCACGCAACAGAGACCACGCAACAGAGACCACGCAACAGAGACCACGCAACAGAGACCACGCAACAGAGACCACACAACAGAGACCACACAACAGAGACCACACAACAGACTAAACAACAGAGACTAAACAACAGAGACTAAACAACAGAGACCATGCAACAGAGACTACCCAACAGAGACCACTCAACAGAGAGCACACAACAGAGACCACACAACAGACTAAACAACAGAGACTAAACAACAGAGACTAAACAACAGAGACCACTCAACAGAGACCACTCAACAGAGACCACGCAACAGAGACTACGCAACAGAGACCACGCAACAGAGACCACTAAACAGAGACCACACAACAGAGACTAAACAACAGAGACTAAACAACAGAGACCACGCAACAGAGACCACTAAACAGAGACCACACAACAGAGACTAAACAACAGAGACTAAACAACAGAGACCACGCAACAGAGACTAAACAACAGAGACTAAACAACAGAGACCACACAACAGACTAAACAACAGAGACTAAACAACAGAGACCACGCAACAGAGACCACGCAACAGAGACCACGCAACAGAGACCACGCAACAGAGACCACGCAACAGGGACTATGCAACAGAGACCACACAACAGAGACCACGCAACAGAGACCACTCAACAGAGACCACACAACAGAGACCACTCAACAGAGACCACTCAACAGAGACCACACAACAGACTAAACAACAGAGACTAAACAACAGAGACTAAACAACAGAGACCACGCAACAGAGACCACCCAACAGAGACCACCCAGCAGAGACCACACAACAGAGACCACACAACAAAGACCACTCAACAGAGACCACTCAACAGAGACCACACAACAGAGACAACACAACAGAGACCACTCAACAGAGAGCACACAACAGAGACCACACAACAGAGACCACGCAACAAAGACCACGCAACAGAGACCACTCAACAGAGACCAAACAACAGACTAAACAACAGAGACTAAACAACAGAGACTAAACAACAGAGACCACACAACAGAGACCACTCAACAGAGACCACTCAACAGAGGCCACTCAACAGAGACCACGCAACAGAGACCACGCAACAGAGACCACGCAACAGAGACCACGCAACAGAGACCACTCAACAGAGACCACTCAACAGAGAGCACGCAACAGAGACCACGCAACAGAGACCACGCAACAGAGACCACGCAACAGAGACCACACAACAGAGACCACACAACAGAGACCACTCAACAGAGACCACTCAACAGAGACCACCCAACAGAGACCACGCAACAGAGACCACTCAACAGAGACCACGCAACAGAGACCACGCAACAGAGACCACGCAACAGAGACCACTCAACAGAGACTAAACAACAGAGACCACGCAACAGAGACCACTCAACAGAGACCACACAACAGAGACCACTCAACAGAGACCACACAACAGAGACCACACAACAGACTAAACAACAGAGACTAAACAACAGAGACTAAACAACAGAGACCACGCAACAGAGACCACCCAACAGAGACCACCCAGCAGAGACCACACAACAGAGACCACGCAACAGAGACTAAACAACAGAGACTAAACAACAGAGACCACGCAACAGAGACCACCCAACAGAGACCACCCAGCAGAGACCACGCAACAGAGACCACGCAACAGAGACCACGCAACAGAGACCACTAAACAGAGACCACACAACAGAGACTAAACAACAGAGACTAAACAACAGAGACCACGCAACAGAGACTAAACAACAGAGACCACACAACAGAGACCACTCAACAGAAACCACACAACAGAGACCACTCAACAGAGACTACGCAACAGAGACCACCCAACAGAGACCACCCAACAGAGACCACACAACAGAGACCACGCAACAGAGACCACGCAACAGAGACCACACAACAGAGACCACTAAACAGAGACCACACAACAGAGACTAAACAACAGAGACCACGCAACAGAGACAACGCAACAGAGACCACCCAGCAGAGACCACACAACAGAGACCACGCAACAGAGACCACGCAACAGAGACAACTAAACAGAGACCACACAACAGAGACTAAACAACAGAGACTAAACAACAGAGACCACGCAACAGAGACTAAACAACAGAGACCACACAACAGAGACCACTCAACAGAAACCACACAACAGAGACCACTCAACAGAGACCACGCAACAGAGACCACACAACAGAGACCACGCAACAGAGACCACGCAACAGAGACCTCACAACAGACTAAACAACAGAGACTACACAACAGAGACCAGACAACAGACTAAACAACAGAGACTAAACAACAGAGACCACTCAACAGAGACCACACAACAGATACCACACAACAGACTAAACAACAGAGACTAAACAACAGAGACTAAACAACAGAGACCACACAACAGAGTAATGATGTGTGTTGTCAAACCAATAATGATTAATGTACAGGAAGTGGACCTCTCCAAACCAATAATGATTCATATACAGGAAGTGGATCTCTCCAAACCAATACTGATTAATATACAGGAAGTGGACCTCTCCAAATCAATAATGATGAATGAACAGGAAGTGGACCTCTCCAAACCAATAATGATTCATATACAGGAAGTGGACCTCTCCAAGCCAATAATGATTAATATATAGGAAGTGGACCTCTCCAAACCAATAATGATCAATGTAAGGAAGTGGACCTCTCAAAACCAATAATGATTCATGTACAGGAAGTGGACCTCTCCAAACCAATAATGATTCATATACAGGAAGTGGACCTCTCCAAGCAAATAATGATTAATATATAGGAAGTGGACCTCTCCAAACCAATCATGATCAACGTACAGGAAGTGGACCTCTCCAAACCAATAATGATTAATGTAAGGGAAGTGGACCTCTCCAAACCAATAATGATTAATATACAGGAAGTGGACCTCTCCAAACCAATAATGATTAATATACAGGAAGTGGTCCTCTCTAAACCAATCATGATTAATATAAGGAAGTGGACCTCTCCAAACCAATAATGATCAATGTACAGGAAGTGGACCTCTCCAAACCAAATCATGATTAATATACAGGAAGTGGACCTCTCCAAACCAATAATGATTAATATACAGGAAGTGGACCTCTCCAAACCAATAATGATTAATATACAGGAAGTGGACCTCTCCAAACCAATAATGATTAATGTAAGGAAGTGGACCTCTCCAAACCAATAATGATTAATATACAGGAAGTGGTCCTCTCTAAACCAATCATGATTAATATAAGGAAGTGGACCTCTCCAAACCAATAATGATCAATGTACAGGAAGTGGACCTCTCCAAACCAAATCATGATTAATATACAGGAAGTGGACCTCTCCAAACCAATAATGATTAATATACAGGAAGTGGACCTCTCCAAACCAATAATGATTAATATACAGGAAGTGGACCTCTCCAAACCAATAATGATTAATGTAAGGAAGTGGACCTCTCCAAACCAAATCATGATTAATTTACAGGAAGTGGACCTCTCCAAACCAATCATGATTAATATACAGGAAGTGGACCTCTCCAAACCAAATCATGATTAATATACAGGAAGTGGACCTCTCCAAACCAAATCATGATTAGTATGCAGGAAGTGGACCTCTCCAAACCAAATCATGATTCATATACAGGAAGTGGACCACTCCAAACCAATAATGATTAATATACAGGAAGTGGACCTCTCCAAACCAAATCATGATTAATATACAGGAAGTGGACCTCTCCAAACCAATAATGATTAATGTAAGGAAATGGACCTCTCCAAACCAAATCATGATTAATATACAGGAAGTGGACCTCTCCAAACCAATCATGATTAATATACAGGAAGTGGACCTCTCCAAACCAATCATGATTAATATACAGGAAGTGGACCTCTCCAAACCAATCATGATTAATATACAGGAGGTGGACCTCTCCAAACCAAATCATGATTAATATACAGGAAGTGGACCTCTCAAAACCAAATCATGATTAATATACAGGAAGTGGACCTCTCCAAACCAAATCATGATTAATATACAGGAAGTGGACCTCTCCAAACCAAATCATGATTAATATACAGGAAGTGGACCTCTCCAAACCAAATCATTATTAATATACAGGAAGTGGACCTCTCCAAACCAAATCATGATTAATATACAGGAAGTGGACCTCTCCAAACCAATAATGATTAATATACAGGAAGTGGACCTCTCTAAACCAATCATGATTAATATAAGGAAGTGGACCTCTCCAAACCAATAATGATCAATGTACAGGAAGTGGACCTCTCTAAACCAATCATGATTAATATACAGGAAGTGGACCTCTCCAAACCAATCATGATTAATATAAGGAACTGGACCTCTCCAAACCAATAATGATCAATGTACAGGAAGTGGACCTCTCCAAACCAAATCATGATTAATATACAGGAAGTGGACCTCTCCAAACCAATAATAATCAATGTACATGAAGTGGATCTCTCCAAACCAAATCATGATTAATATACAGGAAGTGGACCTCTCCAAACTAATAATGATTAATATACAGGATGTGGTCCTCTCTAAACCAATCATGATTAATATAAGGAAGTGGAACTCTCCAAACCAATAATGATTAATATACAGGAAGTGGACCTCTCCAAACCAAATTATGATTAATATACAGGAAGTGGACCTCTCCAAACCAAATCATGATTAATATACAGGAAGTGGACCTCTCCAAACCAATAATGATTAATGTAAGGAAGTGGACCTCTCCAAACCAATAATGATCAATGTAAAGGAAGTGGACCTCTCCAAACCAAATCATGATTAATATACAGGAAGTGGACCTCTCCAAACCAATCATCATTAATATACAGGAAGTGGACCTCTCCAAACCAATAATGATCAATGTACAGGAAGTGGACCTCTCCAAACCAAATCATGATTAATATACAGGAAGTGGACCTCTCCAAACCAATTCATGATTAATATACCGGAAGTGGACCTCTCCAAACCAATTCATGATTAATATACCGGAAGTGGACCTCTCCAAACCAATTCATGATTAATATACCGGAAGTGGACCTCTCCAAGGCACCTCCCACTCTGGACTTAGAGCTTCACATTCTGTCTCTGAGTGAGGATGACGGAGTCACTCATTTCCATCCGTCCCTCTAAAGAGGAGAATGCCTGGGACTTTTATCTAATAAACCGTAAGAAAGAGGAGATGAAGAAGGATTAAAAGTTGTTGTGAAACTAGAAACTCCCGCTCACGCTGTTATGAAGCCTGGACTATAAACGAAGTACAGAAAGCCTTTAATGAAGGCGCGCAGCGGACCGTAACTTCCTTCGCCGTGATGAAGTTGTGTAACCGGGGAGCGCTGATGCTGGTCACCACGGCGTTATCTTTCATAGCGTTCAGCCTGATGACCATCGCAGTGGGAACGGACTACTGGCTGTACTCCCGGGGCGTCTGCCGGTCCAAGACGTCGCTCCATGACAACGAGACCATCCGCAAGAACGAGGTGGTGATGACTCACTCCGGGCTCTGGCGCACCTGTTGTCTCGAAGGTGACTGTTAATAACCGGTTGTTTGTTTGTTTTGATTGATTTGAGTGGATATTTTGGTTAAGAGTTCTAAACGTTCGTGTGTGTGTGTGTGTGTGTGTGTGTGTGTGTGTGTGTGCGCGCGCGGTCACCGATGGTGTCCGGATGGGGTCTGGCTCTGCTTTTGATTCCGTAGAGTTTAAACACAACACCGTCTACATGAGAACAACCTAGTAACCTCGGGAACACCCCCACTCCACTGGGCACCGACATCAGTTCGACGTTCAGTTATGATTTACGGTTCGGTTGAGTTGTC